>NW_028317802.1:3042500-3217500 GCF_062004578.1 Staurois parvus | reverse complement strand
ACAAGCATGTAAGAAAGCATAGAAACAGTCAGATTAACTTGCCTCTCTGTTTTAAATTGGTGACAACCAAAGTATTGAAGTCAAAACATTAATAAACAGCCAGGCAAGGAGCATTTTCAGAAGATGTTCACAAAGGCGTATGTATGTCTCTCTTGATAAATTTACTTTTAAAGTGGTTGTAAAGGCAGAAGGTTTTTTACCTGCTCCCCCCACAGCCCCCCTAATACTCATCTGAGCCCCCTTGCAATCCAGCCGTGTGCAGAAGAGCCTTGGCTGTCCTAGAAATCCCTTTCCTCTTTGGCTGAGACTGTTAATCACAGCCAGTGAGCCAATGAGACAGCGGGGGCAGGGGCTGGGGCTTAGCTGCAGCTCTATATGTCTTATGGATGCATACAGCTTGAGAGCAAGATGCACCAGTGCCCCCATAGCAAGCGGCTTGTTGTTGGGGGCCCTGGTCAAGGGGGAGGAGCCAGGAGTGCCGACTGGTGACCCGAGAAGACCACTGCACAGCAGGTAAGTATGACATGTCATTTAAAAAATAAAAAAAAGCCAAACCTAATGCCATTTTAAGGCCTTGTTTATGAATCCTTTGTAATAGTGTATAAACAGTGGCATGTCTTTTGTGGACAAATGCTGCAACAGGTATTCTCTGCCTTCAAATAAACAGTATCTCAATTGCAAACAAAACTTTTCTCATAGCAAAGCTGTTCAGTTGAAGCTATAAAGTGCTTTTCTGTTTCTGCTAGGGAGACCGCTTGTATGCAAATAGCCCAATTTCTTAAACCAGACACCTAAAAAAAAAAAAAAAGTCATCTGTGCCCACGCTGCTTTGTGATTGAGTCAGTGGGAGGAGTTACAGCAATGACAGTGATGATATTTTGAGAAAGAGAAGTAGCCATACACAGCTGCTAATAATTAAATTTTTTCTATTTTATGTTTGACAGTTAGAGGTCAATATTACACTTTAAAACTAAATTTGCTGTGAGTCTTCTTGTAAGTGGCCCACATAAATGCAAAGAGTGCTTTGTAAAGTAAGTAACTCTTTAACATATTCTGGCTCCTACAAAACTGTTGTGCCAGTCATGAATAAGAAAGAGCACCTTGGGAATGCCGTGTTGTCTCCTGTTAACAAATAGGGGGGGAAAAAAAGTTTTGATCTCTCTAAACACAGTTTACTGTGACTGTGACTGCTCCTCTAAGCTGAAACTGGTTAACTGGTTCCAGGTGACTGCTTTGCTGGATTTTTTGCATTCCTACCATGTATTACAACTTGGGCCTTTGCCTGACTAAGAACTGGTTGGATGAGTTTTGGATGGTGGCTTATTTCTCTGTCTTTCTTGGAGAGGATGACTCTAGGTCTGACTCCTGAATTAATTGTCTTTGTGCTCTTCCTTCCTTGATGTGGCCTTTTGCAGGATTCAACAAATTAGCACTGTCAAGAGGTCATGTGTGTCCTGAGCTATCCAACACCTACTCCAGGACCAGGGTCTTCAGCTTTTGTCACATAATAAATCCCAGGAAGTCTAGAAATGTAGTGCCAATCTTACTTTAAGCCATTTTTTTCACAGGCCTTTCTTTCTGTACATACAAATTGTAGTATATACTGTATTATTCAGATAGACTCACATGTGTTAAAGAACCAGTGATCTAAACACCATGACTTGCTTATAGTAATAATTAGAAAATCTACAACCGTTTTGTGATATAAAATAATACAGCTGGTTCTGATAACCATGGGGGACATATATCATGCACATTTGCAACAAAGATGCAAACCAGGCTGCTTCTCAGCTAATTTCTATGCTACAGTTTTATGCTGGACATGCACTATGCACATTTTCCTGACAGCTTTCAAATGAAAAATTGTCGGCATAGGGCTGCATCCAATCAGATGCAGCTGCTGTTCAGGCATTCTGACAGCTGCTGAAGCCAGCTGTCAGAATACAATAGCCGCAATTCGAGATTTGTCCACCAGCACTGTATAGTGAATTCACTCACAGACTGAATGAAAAAAATCTAGCTGTGTATGGCCAGCTTTGTGTTCTTGTGATCCCTGCTTCTGTGGTCCTGGGCAGTCAACTGCAAAAGATGTGCAAAGTTCAAATACAGATTTTCAATTTTTTTTTTTTTTTTAAATCAAAGTTTATTAATTTTCCAAAGATATGACAGAGAAAAGACAAAGGTAATGGAAATGAAATGTCAGTATTGTACAGCATTACAGAGGAATGTATGGGTTTTCAAAATTCAAGCACATGGAAATATACCATGGGAAGTTATCCCTAAACCAGGGCAAGAAACGTACAGCATTTGTATCATATCAGAGAAAGCCAGTACAATACGTTACAGCTTAGAACTATACCAACAAATATGAAACCCGGGGGGGGGGGGGGGGTGTTAAGTACAGTATAATGGCACACAATGGAATAATCAGTGCACAAACATAGGGTCTGACAATGGGTCCAAGGATTTCATCCCAATACCTGATGGCAGTCAGGGTACCATTGTCTAGCCCAGCAATGGGCACACTACGGCCCGGCGGACCTTTTAATCCGGCCCGCGGAGCTAGGCTCCGCTCACAGTCCGCCCTGAAGACCGGTGTAGCATGAAAATCTGTCTCCTATGAGGATCTGTCCCCCTCGATGTATCTGCGCATGTGCCGGAGATCGCCGATCGGCTGCTAATGCCTGAAACTGGCACATGCGCAGATACGTCGAGGGGGACAGATCCTCATAGGAGACAGATTTTCATGCTACACCGGAACGGCGTGGGAACACGGCGAGAGGAACGCGCGGAGCAAAGGTAAGTGAATTGACACAGGGGGGACTTGGGGACTTAATATGGGGGATGAATTACTATATGGGGGATGAATTACTATATGGGGGATGAATTACTATATGGGGGATGAATTACTATATGGGGGATGAATTACTATATGGGGGATTAATTACTATGGGGGATGAATTACTATGGGGGATGAATTACTATAGGGGGAATGAATTACTATAGGCGGGATGAATTACTATATGGGGGATGAATTACTATGGGGGATGAATTACTATATGGGGGATGAATTACTATGGGGGATGAATTACTATATGGGGGATTAATTACTATGCTTATTATGGGGGAATATTACTATACTTACTATGGATGACACATACACATCATTCATCTACTCTTGGTCCGGCCCCCGGGTCCAATATATGAACCCATTGCGGCCCTCAAGTCAAAAAGTTTGCCCACCCCTGGTCTAGCCTGTACAAGTCTGTGCGTTCCTACTTGGATATCACTGACAATCACCAAAATGGTCATGCTGAAGGATATTACAAGCAGCATAATATTCTCCAGGGCTTTTCCAGACCCTTTCACATCTGTCATATGTACACAGGGTGAACCTGCTTTCATCTCTAAAAAGCACAGGGTGCCAGTGGTAAACCTGCCAGTTTTGGTGTTTAATGGCAAATGCCAATCAAACTCTATGGTGCTGGGCAGTGAGCATAGGGCCCACCAGAGGACATTGGCCCTCAAGCCACCCTCATCAAGTCTGTTTCTGATTGTTTGGTCAGAGACAATCACACCAGTGGCCTACTGGAGGTTATTTTGTAGGGCTCTGGCAGTGCTCATCCTGTTCCTTGTTGCACAAAGGAGCAGATACCGTTCCTTCTGAAGGACCTTCTACAGCCCTGTCTAGCTCTCCTAGAGTAACTACCTGTCTCCTGGAATCTCCTCCATGCTCTTGAGACACAGCAAACCTGGCAATGGCACGTATTGATGTGTTCCTTTTTTATATTTTTTTTTTATGGGCAGGCTGATTGCGCCCAAGTTGATCCATCAACCGATTTGGGTACAACCACCCTGTTGGATTTTTTACATATATTTACACCAGTGGTTATAGCTGCTAGCAGTAATCATTGTGTTCTACCAGCCAGGAAGGCTTCCCCCGCTAGCAGAACATAACATTGTGAGAGGCACCTCTCCATTTAACAGTGACTGTGTTGACGGGGGAATTATAGCAATTTCCTTTCCTTCCACCCGTGCTGGAAAGAGAGAAAATTGAATCATCTGTGGGCTGCTTTAGGTGAGTTTTCTAATTTTTTCGTTTTTTTTTTTTTTTTTCTTTTTTGTTCCTTGCAGGTACTTTCCCATATATCTAGTGATAGGAGAGGAGAAAAGGGGCCTTGATTTAACTTGACTGCAAGGTCTACTTTACCTTTATACAAGTTTACAGATTTACTGGCCAGAAATATTGGGAGAGTTCCTCCACAGTATAGCACAGTGCCACTCTGTGGCAGCATCTTGGTGAAAAAGTTTACTGTAACTGAACAAAGCTACCTTTGCTTGCTGTGAACAAGCTATAATCTTGGAACAAATCATCCTTCAGGCACTGGTTCTCTTGTTTTTATCCTGCAACAGAGAAGCTTATTGTGTGCTCTGACATTTTCTTCATTAAAATGTTCTAAGAACATTCCTCAACGACAGGTGTAGCTTAGTACAAAAGAGAGAGAAATATTTCTTTCGGCTGTGAAATGCCATATATTAACTTTCCTGTGCTAGGAACATCTCTCTTTTATGATCTTATTGGCCATATGTGGATTGTGTGTGTGTCTGTTTTTTTTTGATAATGAGGCTACAGATATAATCATCAATATTGTAAGCTACGTTTTGTAAAAGTAAATCGAGCCAGTAAGTCTATTCATCTGTTTTCTTGTATCTCAGTAACTTTTGTGTGGGCATGTTGAGAAAGGAGTTCCTGGGTTTGTTCACCTAGCAGGGCCTACTCTTCCTTTTATTTTATGTAATGAAGGAGGCATTTGGAAGTCCGTAACAACCTTATGTTATTATTATTATACAGTGTTTATATAGCGCCAAAAAGTTTGCTCAGCGCTGTACAATATAGTGGGGGGCAGTACATGAGACAATACAGTAACAAAACAATATATGAGAGGTTCGAGGGCCCTGCTCTTTCGAGCTTACAATCTAGGAAGCAAAACCAAGAAATGTGGCTAATGTTGAAATCTGTGAAAAATTAAAAAAACATTCAAGTAACAGTTTCTGGAAACCTTGTCATATACCCGAAAAGCAAATGTGTTCAGTACATTTGTTAAAGCAAGTGTTAACAGTGTAAAACATAGAATGAAGGCATGGGTGTTGGATTAAGTCACCCTTCTCTCCATCACATGCACTGCTAGTCAAAAAGTTGTGGGCAAGTATCTCGCAGCAGCAGATGTGTTTTGAGCAGCTAGCATAAAACCTTGAGGAACAGTGTAGATAATTTCCTGCTTGTGATGGTTCCCTTTCAGCCATCTGCTTTGGGCTAGGCTAGTTGGAAAACAAGGAGTTTCAATTCAGTAGCATATTGATCAGAGCCCTGTCCCACGTAATAATTGAGGCAGCCTGGTTTTAAAGGGTTCAAAATCATGCCCGTCATGGATGAGTGGCTCTGACACCGTCAATATGTGATCAAAGCAATCCTCACACTTCATGACTATATTGACCTTTTTGGCAGATATTCATTTCGTAGAATTGATTTCAGACTATAAAACCAGAAAAAATGGTGGTGCTAATGCTTTCTCTATAGTTTTGTGCAACAGTGTTGAATTTCTTAATGCCATTATGTCTTAATAATGGTGGTAGTTAATACACATTAAAATGTTTTATTTATTGGTATTTTCATGTTTGCCAGTATTTTAAAAAGATTTAGTAAAGGTAATAAAATGACATAAAGTATCATCATTTTAGAATTTTGAGGTTTTTGTCAATTTAGATATTGTGGCAAATTGACACTAGCTAATGTTTAATATAGGGTTTCATTACAGTTACAACTTTTTAATTAACTGCATTAGCAATACCAAACTTGATGGTTTAAAAAAAATGGTGAGACCAGACCTAGGATTTATATTTACAAATAAGAAAAGGAACTGATGTTGACATTTTCTTAATTTTTATTTTGGATGCATTTGTTGTTTCTTTCTTGTTGCTGTATTTTTTAACTAACTGAACTATGTCAGATGTCAAAAATATTTGACCTAATTTATCTTGTTTGTGTTTGCAGGTGAAAGCCAACGACTCTGACCAAGGTGCCAATGCTGAGATTGACTATTCCTTTCACCAGGCCTCCGATACTGTTAGGAGGCTCCTGCACCTAGACAGGTCATCCGGTTTGATTACAGTACAGGGTCCCATAGATCGTGAAGATGTAGGAACTTTGCGTTTTTCAGTGGTGGCCAAGGACAAAGGATCGAATCCTAAATCTGCACGTACCCAAGTTACAATTACCATACGTGATACGAATGACAACCAACCAGTAATTGACATCAGAGGGTTTGGCCTTGTAACACATCAAGATGGTGTGGCAAATATATCAGAAGATGTTCCAGTGGAAACGCCTGTGGCTTTGGTACAAGTCTCTGATATAGATGAGGGTGAGAATGCTGCTGTGACCTGTGTTGTGGCTAGGGATGTTCCTTTCCAGCTGAAGCAGGTTAGTGACACAGGGACTGACAGCAAAAAGAAGTATTTCTTGCAAACCACCACACCACTGGACTATGAGACTATAAAAGAATATACTATAGAAATTGTAGCTGTTGACTCTGGTAACCCTCCTCTTTCCAGTACCAACTCTCTTAAGGTGCAAGTGACTGATGTGAATGACAATCCACCCATTTTCCCCCAGAGTCTGATGGAGGAGACCTTCAAAGAAAACAACTCTCCTGACGATATTGTAATGGAAGTTAGTGCTACTGATGCCGATAGCGGTTCAAACGCTCAGATAACTTACTCCATACTTGCAGATGCCAATACTCGTTCAATCTTTTCTATCAACCCAGACTCCGGTCAAATTAGAGTCAACACTGTATTGGATCGGGAGCAGAGGGAACATTATGACTTTCATGTTGTTGCAGCAGATAAAGGAACCCCAAGTCTAAAGGGGACAGCTTCTGTTGTCATCACTGTTCTGGACTGTAATGACAATGACCCTAAATTCATGCTGAATGGCTACAACTTTTCAGTAATGGAGAACATGCCTAGGTTGAGCCCCGTTGGAATGGTCACAGTTATTGATGCAGACAAGGATGCAAATGCTCATATCCATCTCTCAGTGGAGCCTGAGAGTGGAGAATTTGTTATCCAGAATGGGACGGGCACTATCCTTTCCAGCATCTCCTTTGACCGGGAGCACCAGAGCACGTACACCTTCCGGTTGAAGGCGGTGGACGGAGGGGACCCGCCTCGTTCATCCTATGTTGGCGTAACTATAAATGTCCTTGATGAGAATGACAATGCTCCAGTTATAGTTGTACCGTCAAACAGTTCATATGCTTATCTCACCCCTTCTACACACCCGGGTACCCAGGTCAACAAGGTGCGAGCTGAGGACATGGACACTGGTATTAATGCTGAACTTGTATATAGTATTGCTAGTGGCAATCCCTATGAACTTTTTCAAATAACGCCCACAGGTGGTGAAGTAACCCTAGAAAAGCAGATTTTAAGGAAGCACCATGGCCTGCACCGTTTAGTAGTCAGAGTGAGTGATCGAGGAAAACCTACCAGGCATGGCACAGCCTTAGTCCACTTCTATATTAATGATACTTTGGCAAACCAGACCTTTGTGGAAACTCTACTTGGTCACAGCCAGGATACTCCATTGAACATTGATATTGCTGGGGATCCTGAATATGAGCATAACAAGCAGCAAAGAATCATCTTATTTGGTGTGTTCGCTGGGATTGTGGCAGTTGTTGTAGTCATTGTGGTGGTGGTTTTGGCTCGATACTGCAGACAGAAGGAAGCAAAGAGTGGCTATCAGGCTGGTAAGAAAGAAACAAAAGATCTGTATGCCCCAAAGCAGAGTAATAAAAACAGCAAAAATAAAATCAAAACAAAGAAGAGCAAATCTCCAAAGCCACCCAAACCAGTAGAGGAGGACGAGGAAAGTGGGCTGCAGAAGTCCCTTAAATTTAATCTCATGAGTGACTCTGTTGGGGACAGCCCAAGAATTCATCTTCCTTTGAATTACCCTCCGGGGAGCCCAGATTTGGGGCGTCATTACCGCTCGAACTCCCCCCTACCATCCATCCAACTGCAGCCTCAATCCCCATCTGCCTCCAAGAAGCACCAGGTGGTACAAGACCTACCGGCTGCCAACACCTTTGTTGGCACTGGGGACAACAACTCCACTGGCTCTGATCAGTACTCGGATTACAGCTATCGGACCAATCCCCAGAAATACAACCATAAGCAGGTAGGCGATCACTTCCTACACCAGGCCTCCGCGGATGGCACTATAGCTTGGACTGACGTATGGTGATACCTTTCCTCTTGAAGTACCTAAGAGCCAGTGGGGATGGTGGGGGCAATAAAGACTTTGTTTTAATTTTTTCATTTTATTTTTCTTTTGCATTTTGTAGGTCAGGTAGCAGTTTGATTGAATTGTTGCTGTGTCAAACCAAAAACAAACTGTATTGTAAATTTTAGCAGCACTTCATGTTAATAGGCCCTATGAGCATGTGCAGGCCTCACAGTGCCATGTATATAATTTTAAATTATTATTGAAGGATGGGCTGGAAATTCACTAGTAGCATTATGCTAGCTATCACGTATTAAGAAAAAACTATTTCTTTTTCGGTTTACTAGTGCAGTGTTTTGAGCTGGCTCTCACTGCAAGAGCTTGTTTTAATCGTGCTTGTGTTGATGCAGTGTTGTGGTTTTTTTTTTTTTTGTTTTTTAATCCTTTATCTGTTTTTGTGGGGGGCAGGCCTATGCTTTCCTTTGCAATTAATCATTCCTTATACCTTTTGCTGAGCTCTACTGGGTGACTTGTTCTTTATTGTGGCTGTAGCTGATAAAGATCTTGGCTTTTGCTTGGACATAAGTGGATGGTTTTATCACGGCATTGAGTGTTATGACTAAGACATTTTCTAAAGGGTATTTCATGAGGTATGGGCTTCTTTGGAAGAATAGGCGCATTGTGTTAGGACTGCTAACTTGTACAGTGTTATTAATATTATCCTTTAGTGCCTGCTTTTTGCATGGTTTATCGCATACTTCTCTGTTAGCACTGTGTTCTGCACTCTATCTAATTTCCTTAACCAAATGTGTCTTTAGAAACACACTTATACACTGTTCTTTTGCCTAATGCAGGAGGACTGGAGGTTTTCAGTCAATAGCCAACTAATCGATTCCTTCCTTTTCAGTGACTTGCACTCTAAGAATTAAAGCCGGTTGCTATAGGCAACAGATAAGTTTCCTTTCCTCCATGTTTTCTTAAATGCAGCCTGTTCTTTTCGTCCCAGGCACCTTCTAAATGTACACAGTTGTGAAAGCAAAATGTGAGCCCAGGGTAATATTTATGGCTCTAGAAATAATGGACTGCATTCACAAGAAAACTGCCTCTCCATTTGTGTAAGAAGATTTAAGGTATACCTAGCCATACCCAAACGGCAATAACTGCATTCATTAGCAAACTGGGTGCCCCAAATCTAGAACCGTTGTAATTCCCAACTTTTGTTGGCATTGCATGCTGGTCCTACCCCTTTCCACAAGTTCCCATTGATTAGTAAAGCTGCCTATCATACTGATTGACCAATAGGAACATGTCGGAGGAGGCAGCCACAACATTTAACACGTTTAGGCTTGTCAGTTACAGAGGCCTAGGATTTGGCACACCTGGGATGCAAAGTAATACATCCAAAGTGATATGCATGCAGCTTATTTCTGCTTTGAAGTCTTGTCGATGTTTGGGTATTGACAAATTTACTTTAAACTGAGACTGACTTAGTACATTTTTTTTTCTCACAGGACAAAAGAAAAAAATCATTTTTTTTAGTTAAGTCATACACTGATTAGAAGATGGCCACGTAATAACCTAGGAAAATTATTAAATAGCCCTCAGAGGGTTATGCATATAATGAAGGGAAAAACAATTGTTACGTTGTGTTGCATGACCGCTGTAAATAACCCTTTCTGGTAACATTCTGCATAACTGAACAAGACTTGCACGTTTAAATAATTACTCAGAGGAAGATCATATAACCTTGGTTTCTCAATAGGAATACAAATTCCAGCAAAGTTTTACTACGTCTGCAAAGTTTTAAAGTGCAAAGTCTCCAAATCAATAGAGACCTTTTGCCTAAAGAGCTCTCTACAAAGAAGTCATGCCATTGCACAGGACCTTGTAAAAGCACAATAAATATTGTCCTCCTTCAAGATGCCTTAGAAACACTCGAGCTGTGCCAATGTGCCTTACTGTGTGATAGCTTTGTGACTTAAAACGTTGGTGCCTTTCTGGCACTTTTTGGTTTTTTTTTTCCAGGCCCATAAAATATTCTGAATATTCTTTGAGAAATCTCTCTAGTTTTACATGTTAATAAAAATGAAGGATTTTTTAAAACTGTTTTGTATAAGAAAAACTATTTGTTAAAGTTGCATAATTCAAAGACATCCTATTGTAATTTACATATTTGGCACCGTCTTGGACTTTTATACGTGTAATTTATATCTGTATATTAGACTTGGTAATTTTATGCTACTGCTTTATTCTAGACTTAAAAAAAAAGACAAAAGCAATATAAAAAAAATTTGTATAACATCTCTTGGAGGTCAAAATGAAGTATTGTGCCCGTTTTGTCATGGAGATGATCTAAGACTGAGTAATACTTGCCTTACTCCATGGTCCCACACTCCATTTCCAGTAGTGACAAGCAGTCCCACGGAGATTCCCTTCTTGCCAATGTCTGACTGTGTCACTTCCCCTCTTGCCGACATCATCAGTTACAATGCAGGACCAGTGGCCACAGCAAATTGTGGGATGATAAAGAACATCGGTGTAGGAGTACCAGCTGCCATGAAACTGTAGAGAAAAGCAAGTTTTTCTAGCTTTACATCGTCCTCTAGACAAAATAACCATCTTAGTCTGCATCAGCTTTTGGGAAAACCGTTTTTATATTTTGAGTGCCTGCTTTAAGATATACCTTGCTGACACTAAACTTAAAGCCCAACTCTGACCACAGTATTTTTATTGTTTTGGGTGGGGAGGGTTAAAATAAAGCTTTTATGGTGTTTTAGCTGTTTGGGAGATTTTCCTTCACTTCCTGTCTGATGGGTGTCAGACAGAACATTCCCAATAGGGGCACTAAATACCCTACAGAGAGTTTTTAGCCCTTTGCTATCCTTTTACAGAATTAAATGTTTCCCTGGAGTTGAGGTTTAATGGGCACTTAAATAAATTTGCTTTCCTTGTAAAGTTCCTATTGTCACTTTTGGTGGGTGCTAAAACATTTATTTTGGCAGAAAATAGAAAACACTGCTACTTACTGGCAAGAATCTCCCCATACTGATCAGCTGTGCAATGCCAACTCCTGGCAGAAAAAAACAAATATATGTAACTTACAGAAATGTTTATTGTAGTGTGGCATCATGGAGCAATTGGGTGTGGTTGGCTCAATAATGACGGCCATTATATCCCCTTTATCTCCTTTTTTTTGTAATGGATACCAATTGCAGTTACAGAATTTTTAATTGGTTTAGTTTCACTGCCCCAGGAATGAATGTGCATTAGGATATGGTTGCTTCAAGCAAAGGTTTTATAGACTATTTTAACGGCTTGTCAGCAAGAATCTTAAGGCTAGCCATATACACATAGATTTCTCTCATTCGGCCCATGGCTGAGAGGGGATCAATAGATCCCTCCATCCATGCTAACTAGAGTAGATGAGGGAATCTCTGCTGCTGACTATGATATACATATAGCCAGCCCCTTTTGGTTGTCTGAATTACCAGTGCAGAGAATGAAATCACTGTTCAGCTTATTTTCTGTCGGGCTCAGTCGATTTGTAAATGGACTTTGGTTGAGCTGGGAGGTGTCGACCAGGTCACCTACAGCTCCCATTTTAGCTGATCCAGCAGGAGTCTGTAAAAATTTAATTCGTTTATAGCCGGCTTAATGCCTTGTTAATTTCCTTCACTAATGTCCGCATACAAAGTTGTCAACAAGTAGTCAAGTCTCTTGCTAACCAGTGGTCTGGTTGATGTGATTAGTAAATTTCTAGAGTCCCTCTAAAAGTGGATCTAGCAAGTGAACTAAACATAATACTTTGCACACTTGCCCTTGCTATTTTGTCACCTGATCTGATGGTGAAAACTGTGTACTTACCTGCGCCTAGCTCCAGGTTTTCTTTGCCAACACCTGAACAGAGCCCTAGGTATTAGGTCACGTGTTCCCCATAAAAGTAGGGTGTTAAGACATAGCTAGCAAACTACTGAAAACAGATCCTGCTTTTATACTAGAGTAGGTGTCCTAACGCCATGGTTGTGTTCTGGTGATGGCAGGCAGAGAAAGCATTGAGATTCTGATAGGTACATATCGCACCACTTTCATCATTGGCTTAGCTGATTGAATAGAGGGGAGGTGTAAAATAGGCTTGGTTCAGCATAGACTTGGGTTCATTTAAGTCTAGGGTTACCCTATGAACATTAACTAGCCCTATAACACATGTTCCTTGATAAATACATAACACCATGTTTGACCTGTGTGCTCTGGTGCTCCAGCAATGGACATTGAATTTCCATTTACCGGCAACACCATGCAACTCATGGTGTCTCTTAGCCCCCCTAATGCTATCTAAAGCAAGCCATGGATTACACAATTGTCTTTCCTTCCACCACTGGTTGATCGATTTTAGTACAACCAGCCTGCCCATAGATGGATTGAATTTCGTCTGGTCCCTGCTGAACCAGCTGAGATTCTTTCCAACTATGGTCGGCCTACATCTTGTGATTGTAAAGCCTTAATTGGAAATACTTCCTCTGTTCCTGTCAAAGATGTAGATGGCACGAGAGGGCTGAGTGACATCATGAGTTGTTACTCGTCAATGGTTGGCAGTTTCCAATGCTGATTTCTGGGCAAGCAGAGCGTGGACAGAAGACAAACCTGGTGCTATGTATTTATCAAGGTACCAGGTTTAATTTTCATGGGAATTTTCTAGGATAAACATCCTCTTTAAATGTACTGCCTGCCTGATTGGATCCAAATTGATTGTAATATGAAGGTTTACCTAAATTACCTAACGTTTTTGGAAATAAAGACTGTAATATGTATGGTGGACTTATTAAAGCAGAATTCTAGGCCAATGGCAAAATAGACAATTTAAATTATGTTAACTGTTTTGCCTGCTAAAGATTGGTAATCCTTTTCAGTTAGCCTTGTGACACATAGAACTGCCACATTCTTGACCTCCGGTGCCATTAGGCCATAAAGCTTGGTCACAGACCTATAAACCGGAGAGTGAAAGAGCAGCTCTCTGACTAAATTAATTACTCATTCTGCTATTCCTTTTAGGGAAGTATGTTCAGTTTTAGACTGACATCTGATTGGGGCCATCTCCCTCCCTAGTCCTGCTATGCAGGAGATTACAGGAAGCCAATAATAACACAGATCTGGATGCTTACATTAGCAGTGTTTAAACCTTTTTCTTGACTTTGTTTAAAGCTGACTTCCAGGAGTTATCCGTATTGCATAATTACAATGGTCCAGCTTGGCATATGCATATCTCATATCCTATGGTCCTCTGAGAAAGCTACAAAACTCTGATGGCCACAGTCTCCCAGGTCCTGCTCCCAGCTATATTGAAGCTGCTTCTCCTTTGCACATTGACCACAGGGGATCACTCACTCAACATTGCCATCATTTATACAATGACTTGTATTTTTTCCAATAATTACAGTTGCTTATAATTACACTTTCTGATTGGAAGGAGTGGAGATCGTGATATCACCACCCCTCCTCTCTGCCAAACTGGACCAATGTAAGTATGCAATACATATAATTCCTGGACTTCCACTTTAAATACACAGCTGCCTTTGTATATTGGCTTGGGGTTCAGCTTTAAAGAGCCCATTTCAGAAGTACAGTATGCACCAGGGTGAGTGATAGGTGACGTGTGTCAGACAACAACAGTTTTTTTTTTTGTTTTTTTTTTCTTGCTAACTTAGTATATCATAATTGGTTTTGCACAGTATATAATACCAGAGGTTTCTATCTTCTGTACTCACCTTTTGTGTAATGACTATGCAATGTTTGAAAATATTAGTACCAGTATGCTGGTCTCTCCTCCCCGTTTTTTCTACTTGATTGATATTTATTGAATACTGTGAATATTGATTTGTTAATAAAGATATTTTCTTTTTGCATTTGTTGTTTTTTTTTCTGTTATATTTCAGTATTTTCCTTTTTTGCACCTTTTTTTGTGCTGCTACGCATTAATTTAGTTTGAAAAATGGTTATTGCTGTTGGATGCTGACTTTGAATATGGAATTCAAGCTCCCCAGAGGCATTGCTGAGTGCCTTGTGAAGTATACAGAGCTTTCCTTAGTGTCCAAATGCTGCAATTAAGGCTGTGAAAGAGAGGAAGGCACACTTAGAAGCATATTAGTGGGTATTATAGGCATTTTCACTTGTAATGGAAGTGATCCTAATGGACAAAATACTAAATTACTGGATGCAATTTGGTCTTTGTAAAACTTGACACTTCTTTTAAAAAGATATTGGCATATTTTTCGGTTTTATGGGCAGGTGAAGAAGAAATTGCAGATATTTTTCACTGTGTCTGCACAACAATTTTATAACAAAAAAAAAAAGTGATTTATAATTTTAGATCCTGACTACACTAGTTACTAGTAAATAAGTGAATGCTTGTAAGATGGCTACCTTAGCTGAAAAAAAGTATTTGTAAACGTAATCACTAAAATCTCATATAAGCTTTAACATGTTAAAGCTATTTT
The DNA here is from genome assembly GCF_062004578.1 of Staurois parvus. Lineage (NCBI taxonomy): Eukaryota > Metazoa > Chordata > Amphibia > Anura > Ranidae > Staurois > Staurois parvus. The sequence continues at coordinate 3,202,719 of NW_028317802.1, read as the reverse complement.
AGAAGTAATTTTCAATATTTTTTTTTCCCATTTGCATTTAAAATCTTGTGAAGGCACATCCTGTTGTAGGGAGACAATTATGACTGAATTAGGGCAACTGATGCCCTAAGTACACACCAACAATGGTGCCCCCAATCCTTTTGAATGGGAATTTTCGAGTACATTAAAATTCTATCACAAAATCATATAAAATTGGAAAATCGTATATAAAATTACTGGATAGTTCATAATATTCATTAAATATCAAAAGGTATATTGGTGTCACTGTAATGGTAGAGTGTACAAGATCTTTTGGACATGCATCTGCCATTCTAGTACAAAGTGCGCATACTTGTGCAAGGTGAGACACAATATCTAAGCTGTGTTTATTGTTTTTACACTTTTGAATTTCATTTAAAAATAAGACACTCAAATTTGCTACACCCAATGAGACTATATAGGTTAAGGATTAGTCATTCCCCACTCTGCTCTGGTAAGATGGCAGATCTTCTCCTTTCAATATGGCCCTGGGCCTTCCTAACATGTCTTGTACTAAGGTGTATTTGATGGGACTGGTATGTGATCTACAGGTCCACTCCCCAGAAATTATAATAAGTGCTATACTTCTATGCTAAAAAAAAAAAATCAGTCCTTCCATGGGAAAGACTCTCCCCCCACACTGTATGACTGGCATCAACTGATTAACTCTGTTCCTCCATTATATCAACTTACCTCAGCCTTCCTCACCTTTTTTAACATACAGGAACTATTGAAATAATTTCAGGATTCATGAAACCCCTGCTAGTAATTTAAAATCCTATCCAGAGCTCAAAGTGCATTAGTGTAAACAGCTGAGGCACAAGAATAAATCGAGGAATGGGGTATAATTCACTCCCAGGACCTCTCCACCCCAAAAATGATTTGCTGTTGGTGGTCAGTGAAATACTCCCTTGGATTGCTGAGCAGTGGGAGGAATGTGACACTAATGTAAAACTTTAAAGTAATATTTTTTTGCTTGAGTCGTAAACTATGCAGTGAGCAGGTGGACATAGACATAAGCTCAGGTTATTTGATTAAAAAAACCCTTTTTCATTTCAGTGGTAAGAATGATGGTGGTCAGTGGGAAAATTGCTCTTCTGAAAAGATCATTGGTGTCAATTATAACTTACATGAAAGGCAAAGATTGCTCAAGGAACCCTAGAGTAACACTAAACCGGGATCCAAAAATGCTGGCTTACCCTCGAGGGAGGCTTAACCTCTTAAAGTTACTTTCTCTGACAACCAATGAACCAGGAGTTTAAATCTCCTGTATTTGATTTAGTGTGGATACTCCCTAATTTGTATGTTTCCAACTAAATTTTATATACTAGCCTTTATGCAACCAGTAATGAAAGATGACTGTAGTTTGTCTTTTGAATTTGTTTGATAATGCCCCCCCCCCCTCCCTTTTTTATATTTGGGGGAAAAAAAGACTGTAGCAAACTTGTAAACACCTCAAGCTCCATGCAAAAAGTAGTAAGTCCACAAGAAAAGCAAAGAATGAGTTTTTTTTGCATATTCAGAAAGTACAGAAATACCCCAGTGCCATAGTTTCAAGGAAGAAATTTAGGGCAGCTTTTAAGACATGCATAATCACTGTAGGCTGAGATCTAAAGGAAATGAATAACAAAAATGTCTTCTACATCAATTCTATGTTACATGCATTTTGCAAAAATGGAATATTTCTTAGAATCACCTGTTTTCCTCTTTTGTACGTTTCCTATATAGTAACTGTGGCATTAGGCTGTCTTTGGCCATGTTACAAAGATCTGCATCGAAACCAAGTACAGTCCAGTGGTGTTGACATAAAGCACAGTTGACAGGTTTGTCATTGATTCTGTTGAATGTCACTGGGGAGTCTTTCCCACACCACAACACAGTAATTTCATGCCTGAGGTATCAGGTGAAAGTTTAAAGGGAAAAAAGGGGTATCCAGCTGAAATAATATAGTGATAAATTGCTGTAGTGCATTTTAGGTGAATTTTCTATTTTTAAAGTAAGCTAAATAGGATGGAGATCTGAAATAATTGCATTGAAGTTGAACCTTTATTTAACAAGGACAGGGATATTACTGAGGGGGCTGTCTGCTTCAGGTCAGGAAATAACTCCATCATAGTGTCATATTAAAGGTTAAGTTCATCTTTAAAGAAGATTGACAATGCAGTCAAGGGGGTCTCGGTAGATTAAAATATATTGTATAGGTTGGAAAAAATATTGTTTCATATAATTGCTATTCCTGTAGGCCCTTTTGAGGCACCTGGAAAACCTTTCAGAAAAACACCCAATTGTTTGTACTCCGCTGTCCTGCCTAGTTGCCAGAGTGCTCCATACATTGAACATTCGATCCCAGCATTACATGAACAAGGGCTTCATGGCCTTTAAATGAAGGAGAGTGCTCACTCCTGATGATATTGGCCCAAGAGGATAAAACCTACCCTGAGCAAAGATGGTTTTGCCTGTTTTCTTACCCCTATAGATATTGATGAAAGTCTGTTCACCAATGGTGGTCAACTTGAAAGTTTTATAGAGGGCCTCGAGCATGATCCCCCATCTTCCGTGCATTTTTGTGCACGGCGTCAAGTTACGAAGCCGATTCAAAATAAACAACCTATAACACACCTCAACACTCCAAAAAAGCCCACAACAGTGGTGTCCGTGGCATTAGTAGTAACCCCAGGCGTGATGTCTGAGTGCAATAATAACCCCCAGCATTGGTGTCAGCGAACAAAAGCACATAATAAACCCCAACATTGATGTCAGTGGATGCAATAGTAACCACCAACATTGGTATCAGTGACTGCAATGAACAGCCCCTAGCAGTAGTGTCAGTGCTGTAACCCACCACCACCAATGACCCCATTACATTGGTGGTCACTGGCAGTGAACTTTAACCCTCCCAAACCCCCCCCCCCCCTTACATTGGTGGTCACTGGAAGTAAAATTTAATCCTCCCACCCCCCCTGAATTGGTGGTCATGGCAGAGAAGGTTAACCCCCTCCAACCCCATGTCTCTCAAAGTGCAAAGCTATACTTGTTCACGTATCATTCACAGTCTGCATCTAATTCCTGGACAGCATTGCTTCGCTGTTGTCACAAATGGCTGGCACAGATTGTAACGGAACCGACCCCAGACTGCGCTTGGGTACTTCCGTTAGACTACCGCTTCCCTGTCCGAACACCGACAACAGACACCACAGCAGACCTTACAAGACTAGACGACCCCAATCTTGAAGTAATCCAGAAGGTGGACTAGTTTATTTTAACACAGATACAAGATATATACACTCAAGGGAGAAATCCCCCCTCCCTGCATAATGTCACAGGGCGGGGCAATCTACATTTAGTAAGGAGACACACAAGTATTCAAACTTCACACCAGCAGACAGCCCCATCAGGAGGGAGGGTTGCTGGAGACCCCCCCCCCACTAAGCGAATACACATAAACGCATATATCCCATAATAGTTTGCTCCCAAGCAAGACAAACAATAGAACAATGGGATGCAACCACATAACACCAAGCAATCTGCACAGTATTAGGGCAGATCACCATGTACCCCTAACAGGCACAGGGTGATTTACACATAAGAGGGATATGGGGAGCTGAGACAGGGGTATCCCCACCCAAAGTGACTCCCGTTACACAGATTATCCAAAGTTGCAGACTCTCACGTTGTGATTCAAAAGGAGTTCAACTGTGGGTTGAATGCACCTGATATTGATTTCTAAACGAGTTTAGAAATGTTCGAACTAATGCCATCTACACTAGAGCCCCTCGACAGAGGCCCTTACAATGTGAAAGTCTCTTTACTGGGAGAGAGGAGACTGAGGAAATACTTCCCTCTGTCTGCAGCAGACCGATGGCTTCTTAGCCTAGACAAAGTCAAGGATGGCTTTTTAATGGTATTTTTTTTTTTTTCAAATTGGAGTTGATTTATACAGTCTTAGTGACCTGTCTGGAATGTAGTCATGATGAAGTTACGTAGGCCATGTGTTTCTTTTGTTCAGCCTGCAGACCAAACAAAAGAAATTCAATGGGTTCCACCATTCACGCTAAACCGCATTGGTGGAGAAATGTCACCTGCCATCTTTTGTATTATGCTAGCCAGCACCCACACTTCTCTTTCATCTGGTTGGATACAGGTGGTGATTCTTCTAATGGTTTTCCACCCATCTCCTTCGAAAGTAGTTAAGTAAACAATCAACTTTTGTTAAGCCAGGTGGTACTGACAAGGGCACCCAAGGTTAGACTTTTGTTCTGTTTAGCAGGAAACGGGTGAAATTCGAGCTGTGTATGGGAGCCTCTACAGAAATCTCTATTTTTTAAAACATTTGAGTAACTGTCCCAGAACAAGTATACATATTGGGAGTTTTAACTTTACTCCAAGTTGCTAAATGCATGTTCTCAGTCTCCATGATTCTAAAGATCTCCAACTTCCAGGCAACCAGCATTTTCAGAAGGCCACAAACAATGGAAGCATTATTATTACATATTCCTTTTAGGATTTTATTAAGATGAAAATGGTAATCACACTTACTGATGTATGACCGTGTGAGAAGACAATTCTGTATGGATTACAATAATGATATCAGAATTGCTACCCTTGTAAAGTAAAACTATAGGCAAAGCTTTTTTTCTTCATTTTGGATAGAGTTAGGCAGGGTAATAACCACTGTCAGATTTTTTTTTTCTTGCCATCTGTGTCCAATTTCTGAAGTTTCCCTTCACTTCCTAACTTCCAAACAGGAAGTGAGAAGAAATCCCTGCAAATTAAGGGAATTCTTTGGGGACCCCCAGGTCACTTGAACTTGTGCCCCCATTGAAAGATTTTTCCCCTATTGCTTTTCTGTGGACAATCCAAAATTTGGGGTTTTCTGTACTTTCAATGATCGTAAACAGGACAAACAAGGTGAATCTTTCTAATGGGGGCACATACAGCAATAAAAACGGGACAGTGGTTCCAATCCTTCTCCATTCTAACTAAAGCTAATATTTTTTTTAGTTTTGGTTATACTTTGACCACTTGACATCCAGCTGGACTTCATGTGGTTATACTGGGTTGATATCCGCAGGTATACTCCCTGGTTGCATTACTTTATTGCAGTGTATATTGTGGGGAGGTCCAGGATGTTGTTGTGCTGTCTGGAATGGGTGGCTAAATCATAAGACTGAATGAAAGAAATTGAAGGTTCGGGTAGAAAGGTATAAATTTATGTTTATCAGCTGTGTATTTAGCTGATTTTTTTTCAACTTTAGGGCAAGTTAAATTTTGCATTTTTTTTACAAGACTCAATTGTGATGTTTTGTGATGAGATTCCTATTTCGATTCCTGGGTCAAGGTTTTCCTGTACTTTGTACGTATACTTTTCCAACATCTGAAAATGTTAACCTGTGTACCTGTTAGCAATGTCTAAATGGTAATGTTTATTACAAAGTCATTCTTTTCTTTTATAGAACAGTAGGTTAGCCGCATAGCTTTAAGTGATGACCCCACCAAAGTATCTGATTTTTCTTATTCAGCTGTGCAGAAGACTTTTGTCTCCATTGTATACAGTGGTGCTGCGGTACTTGCATGTAATATCGTGGACATGTGGCAAATACGCCTTACAATGACTGTAAAGTTTTTTAAAATGTTAACTACTTTGTATTGCATGGGAAATCAAATCTTAGAACCTTATAAGCAGATCACATTGTGGGGAAGCCAGTGGTACTGCTGCAAAAGTGACTGCAGAGCTCAATCTCAGTCTTCAAGGGACTCTTCGCAGGACTGAGATTGAGCTCTGCAGTGTTGTTTTTGCTGCAGTTGTTCTCTTATTTCAGGTCACAATCCTGTGCAATGTCCTTTTTTGTCTATTTTGGTTAGTTGACCATATCAACCGCGCTTATGCTTATCAGACAACAATATCCCAGGGACTGTATATGCCACCATAACATTTGATACTGTACCTCATGACACAGCAAATAAATTGGCAGCTTCAGTCACAGAGGCACCAGCTAAGTGGGCACCAGCAATTTGCACTCTTTGAAGCTCAAAGCTGACATGACTCTATATTACTAGCAGCGCATACAGTGAATGACAAGTGAGGTGTGTGTGTGTATATTCACACATACATAGCCAAATATATTGGGACACCTGCCTTTACACGCACTTGAACTTTACTGGCATCCCAGTCCTAGTCCTTACGATGCAATATTGAGTTGGCCCACCCATTGCAGCTATAAAAGCTTCAACTCTTCTGGGAAGGCTGTCCACAAGGTTTAGGAGTGTGTCTATGGGAATGTTTGACCATTATTTGTGAGGTCAGGCACTGATGTTGGATGAGAAGGCCTGGCTTGCAGTCTCCACTCTAATTTATCCCAAAGGTGTTCTTTGGGGTTGAGGTTAGGACTCTGTGCAGGCCAACTAAGTTCCTCCACCTCAAACTCGCTCATTCATGTCTTTATGGACCTTGCTTTGTGCACATGTGCAGTCATGTTGGAACAGGAAGGGGCGATCCCCAGACTGTTCCCACAAAGTTAGTAGAATGAAATTCTCCAAAATGTCTTGATATGCTGACTCCTTAAGAGTTCTCTTCACTGGAACTAAGGGGCCAAGCCCAACCCCTGAAAAACAACCCCACACCATAATCCCCTCCTCCACCAAACACTTGGTTCAATGCAGCCAGGCAAGTACCATTCTCCTGGCAACTGCCAATCCTAGACATCCATCGGATTGCCAGACAGAGAAGCGTGATTCATCGCTCAAGAGAACTCGTCTCCATGGAGTCCAGTGGCTTTGTGCTTTACACCACTGCATGTGACGCTTTGCATTGCACTTGGTGATGTAAGGCTTGGATGCAGCCGCTCGGCCATGGAAACCCATTCCATGAAGCTCTCTACACACTATTGTTGTGCTAATGTGAAGGCCACACAACGTTTGGAGGTCTCTAGCTATTGAGTCTGCAGACAGTTGGCGACATCTGCGCACTTTGCACTTCAGCATTCACTGACCCCGCTCTGTCATTTTACGTGGCCTACCTCTTTGTGGCTGAGTTGCCCTTGTTCCCAGTTGCTTCCACCTTGTTGTAATACCACTAACCGTTGATCATGAAATATTTAGAAGCAGCAAAAAATTTAACGGATGGACTTATTGCACAGGTGGCAACCTATCACAGTACCACGCTTGAATTCACTGAGCTCCTGAGAGCAACCCATTCTTTCACAAATGTTTGTAGAAGCCGTCTGCATGCCTAGGTGCTTGATTTTATACAGCTGTGGCCTCAGCAGTGATTGGAACACCTGAATCCAACAATTTGGAGGGGTGTTCCAATACTTTTGGCGCGCGCGTGTGTGTGTGCGTGTGTGTGCGTGTGCGTGTGTGTGTGGGCAGATCCTCAACACCATCACAGACAAAGCAGGACCAGTGCGGCTGGTGCCCCTCCATTGTACATGCTGACATCGGCTAGGGGTATGGCAGCATGACCAAAGAAGAGCAGCACCTTTAGGGGGTTCGGGTGTCACAACTGGAAAAAGGCGGGGAGTAGGCTTGTAGGACCGTAGACTGAAGTAAGTTTCTCTATTAGATCTACTCTGCAAAACTCAATATGCATTATATCTTGCATATGTGGAAGGTGTGTGTATTTTTTATTTATTTATTTATTTATTTTGGTCAGCAAGGAATTGGGCTTTAAAGCCAAATTTCAAGAAAAATAAAAAATCCTTTTAGGCCTAAATGAACATTTAATCCTTCACTACAAAACAAGGACACATTTTTGCTGTCCCTGGAGTTCAGCTTTAAAGTGGTTGTAAACCTCTAACATCAAATATGAACAAAGCATATCTTTCTATAGTGTGCACTTATCTCAGATAAGAGCACAAAGTGTCCCCTCCCTCCAGTCAGCAAGCCGAGCTCTCCTCGCTCAGCTCTGCATTGTGCAATTTCAGCTCTCCTCCCACCTGTTTTCTGAAAGCTCAGACAAGCTTTATAAATTCAACACTTTGAAGGGCTGTAGAGAAGAGAGGGATGCAGATGCACAGGTACAACTTACGTAGGAGGATTTGTTTCATCTGTGCATCACCTGAGGCTAGTCACTTCACTGGAAATATGTAAGGGTTTCCAACTGCATTAAGGAAACATGCTGAGAGAAACCTGGGAGCTGCCATTGCTAAGCGCCATAAACAACAAAATAATTGCAAGTTGCCTTACTGTAATGCTGACTTTTTTTCAACCCATAAAGAGCACAGAACAATCATGCAGTAAGTGAAATCAGACTGAAGTGAAAACAAATCTGAATGCTTGTTCTAGGTCTTTGTAGACAGATCTGTATGACAGCCATACAACTAACATTTTCAGAAGACATCAACAGTATCATCAGCCTCTGTGTATCTCAGTACAGGGTTCCTTTTAAAATTAGGTATGGTTTTTGGAGTTTTGCTATTGGAAGTGTGAAATGCACCGCCATAAAAACAGGTACATTCACCAGCCACTTTATTAGGCACACCTTGCTAGTGACAAAAAAATATCCCCCACACCATCACCACCCGCCTGAACCATTGATACAAGGCAGGATGGCTCCATGCTTTCATGTTGTTTGCGCCAAATTCTGACCCCACCATCTGAATGTCGCAGCAATCAGGCTGCCCATTCTCCTTCTGATCTTTGACATCAACAAGTCATTTTCATCCACACAACTGCTGCTCACTTGATATTTTTTCTTTTTTAGACCATTCTCTGTAAACCCTAGAGATTGTTGTGCATGAAAATCCCAGTAGATCAGCAGTTTTTGAAATATTCAGACCAGTCCGTCTGGCACCAAAACCATGGCACGTTCAAAGTTACTTAAATCCCCTTTCTTCCCCATTCTGATTCTTGGTTTGAACTGTTACAAGTCGTCTTCACCACATCTAGATGCCACAATGCATTGAGTTGCTGCCATGTGATTGGCTGATTAGCAATTTGTGTTACCAAGCAGTTGAACAGGTGTACCTAATAAAGTGGCCAGTGAGTATTTATCTTAATGTTCAAAATAAAATTCAGGTTTCTAAATATAATCGCCTTTAGATAAATGCAATTAAAAAAAGAAAGTACAAAGCGTTCATATCTTGTCTATCTGATTTGGTAGAAGTGTGTCCTAAGTCATCCTTGGAATCTTCCCGTTTTTATTGCCGTAATGTCTTTTGATGACTCAATCCATCTTCATTCCATAAGCGTTTAATGAACTTGTCATTGCTGCATCAGAGGAAGCAGATTCCACTGTCTCCATGTCATCAATTTAATTCCTTTGTGACTGTGCCGGGCATATGACACTACTGTCTCTGGTCAGTAGTCGAGTTTAATTAAAATGTAAGGATATAAATTGGAAACGGGGCAGTAAATAGCATTCAGCGGGCTTTTATAGAGGCTGTACAGACAGCTTACGAAAAGCGTTGTGTAGATTGCTGTAGATCGATATCTGATATAAAAGTTTGTCCTCTCCAAAGTTTGAAAAAAAAAAATTATGCCAGCACTTCCAGGCTTGCTGCTGGCTTGAAAAAAAATATAAGAAGTGCTGTGACTGACATCTTGACCCTCTACTGAGGCTATACAAGGTACAAGCTTTGGGTTGTTTTGTATTTTAGGCGGGAGAAAGGTTTTAAGTAGTACTCCGAGTACAGGCACACATCAGGTGATGGGAGAACAGATTTACAAAGAGAAGGAATTGCACAACGTGTTCAAATTAAAAGGGACATTATAGGAAAGAAGTATGGAGACTCATTCCATGGCTGGTATGCTACTCCAGTGGCTTGAGCACTTTCTACGCTACTGCCATGGTATAAAGGGGTTGATTTACTAAAGGCAAATAGACTGTGCACTTTGCAAGTGCAGTTGCACCAGAGCTTAGTAAAGGAGATAAAGCTTCAAAGAGTATCCAATCCCGTGCAAGGAAAAAAACCCCCTAAAAACAAGTGTTTTTGCTTGCACATGATTGGATGATGGAAGTCAGTGCAGCTTATGCTCATTTACTAAGCTCTGGAGCAACTGCTCTTGCATAGTGAACGGTCTATTTGCCTTTAGTAAATTAACCCCCGAGTATGCAGAATAGAGTTCTGATTGCACTTTGACTTTCTGATCTGCAAGCTTGTTATGGGGATGTATCTCAAAACCTTTCAGCCAGAGTCAGCCAGGCAGCTAGCATTTTCAGAAGAAGATTCACAATGACAACGTCTGTATCTTAACCATAACAGGGTATATATAACCTCTCCCCGACTGCCCTATAGCAGAAGTACTGCTGCAGGGTGGCAGGGTTGCACAAAATCACATTTGTGTGTGTGTGTGTGTGTATATGTATATATGTGTGTGTATGTATGTATGTATATATATATATATATATATGTGTGTGTATATGTATATATGTGTGTGTGTGTGTGTATGTATATATATATATAATAGTCATTTTGCATTCCCAGGTAGGGGGCGGGTGTTGGCAGCTACAGATGTCGATCACTGGGTCCCGGCTGGAGATTCCCCGTTGGCACCTGTTTATCGCCGATTATCACTGACGGGAGAGACCTGTGTGTAAACAACACAGGAGTTCCTCCTGCCAGCAGTAACATTCTGCTGTGTGTTTTTCTGCACAGCCGAGAAATACACAGTAGTATGTTTCCCTAGCAAAACACACATAGCACACTTAGTAAAACAGCACACAGTTAACCCTTTGATCACCCCAGATGTTAACCCCTTCCTGCCCAGTGCCATTGGTACAGTGTCAGTGCTTTTTATTAGCACTGATCAGTGTATTAGTGTCATTGGGATGTCAGTGGCAGTTAGTCAGTTCTTTCCCAGTGTCAGAATGCCAGCCGCAGTCCCGCTATAAGTTGCTGATCTCCGCCATTACTAGTATAAAAGAAAAAAGAATTCCAGTATATATATTGCCATTTGTACATGCTATAACTTTCACTTAAACCAATTCATTTACACTGAATTTTTTTTCTTTAGCAAAGACATGTAGCAGAATACATTTTGGCCGAACTTTTATGATGAAATTAGATTTTTTTTTAAATTTTTTACTGGATATATTTTATAGCAAAATGTCAAAAATATTTTTTTTTTTAATTTTTTTTTCAAAATTGCCTCTTTTGTTTATAACGCAAAAAAAACAACGCACAGGCAATCAAATACCACCGAAAGAAAGCTCAATTCGGGGTTAAAAAACAGGATGTAAACTTTGTTTGGGTGCAGCGTTGCATGACAGCACAATTGTCAGTTAAAGTAATACCGTGCCGTATCGCAAAAAATGGCCTGGTCAGGAAGGGGGGTAAATCTTCTGGAAGGCAAGTGGTTAAAGTCGAACTCCAAACCACTCCAAACGGTATAGAAAAAGAACACAAGTTATCACAGCTCTATATTCAGTTCTGGACATGCATCTGGCTGGTGGGGTGTGGAGTCATGATTTGCATGGCTCCAGTCACTCTCCTGAAATGAGGAATACTTTGCTTATTTTTTGGATATGTGATGGAATGATATGTGAATGCCTTCTGTAATTAGAAGGCTTTTACTGTGCTATGGAACAGGTTAGGGTGAGGGCTTTATGGTTGCTTTAGTCATTTTCTCACAGTTATCTGTATGGTTAACATTGTTTTGTTGGGTCCCAAACCCTTCTCCATATAAGTCATGGTTGTAAAACACTGCAGTGGTGATGGCTGAATGGCCTGAAACCGCTGTTTGCAGTTTGGAATAAAGCCTCATGCACACTGGGTGTGACCAGGGGCGGACTGACAACTCATGGGGCCCCCGGGCAATAGGGGATCATGAGGCTCCTGTGTCCTTGCCCAAATTCAAAAAAGCCTATGAAAAAGGTACCAGGGGCATCTCATGGCAGTGCCCGAGTTTCCAAATGGTCAGTCCGCCCCTGGGTGTGACAAAAAAAAAAAGCTTTTGAGGGAGTTAGCCTATGCGTTTACATGCGTATTTTAAGGAGTGAAGAAGAGGGTTAGAAAAAAAAATCACGTGGACGTTCAGTAGAGGAGCATTTGAGCAGAAAAAACGCCCAAACAAAACCAAGACCTTATATAGCTCCTGATTCCTGCCAGACACAGGGCTTTGCATTGTGAGTTATGTAAAGCTTTGAACTGGATGGACAACTAGTAAAGTCTTTGACAGATAAAGCAGCCCACTCAATATGTATTTTAATCTCTGAAGTTAGCTGTATGCCTGGAGTTCAAAGTGCAAAGTACTTTGGCTAAAGAAGATAATAGATCTCTAAACAGCATATAATATAGCTAACAGCAGCACATTACTTGGAGCAAACTTGTGCTTTGCCCATGCAAAGTAAAGCAGTAGGTTTTATTAATAAATAAAATCCCACACACAATCTTTAAATGAGCTGTGAGCATAAAGTGAATATTTGCATATACGAAAAAATAAAACACCTGAACTATTGTATAAAATATGCTGTGTTAACACTGAACGCTACATTGTGTTATGAACAATATTTAAATTCTACTGATATAAACCATATGCGCTTTAAGGTTCCATGTACACTGGGCATTTTAATAATGCTGGTAATGTTTGCTGTGTAAAGTCGTGTTAAAGTTTTTTTAGCATTTTTGCATTAGCGTTTTGATACTTTTTTCAGCATTAGAGCGTTTTTACAGCTAAAAAAACTCCTCCTAGAAACCCACTAGTTCTGGGGGGGTTTCAGCCCAAAAAATCCCCTGACAAAAAAATTTTGATTACAGTCTGTGTGCATGGACACATAGGATAACATGCTGGGGGGTTTACTGGCTGTAGAAAAAAACACCAAAAGCCAAAAACAGCAGCTGTAAAAACATCCAGTATGTATCTGGATTAAATCTCGAGTGCCTTCCTTCTCCACATGTACATCAACCTTTTGACAAACACATGTTCATAACCCAGTGGTGATGTATATAATTTTTTTTTTTTTTTTTAGTTCAAACCGAGCATCAGAATAGGAAAGAAAGGGGATTTAAGTGACTTTAAAAATGGCATGATGTTGGTGCCAGACGGGCTGGTCTGAATATTTCACGCTTTTGTACTTTTTTTTGTTTAATTTATTGCATTCATCTAAGGCGATTTATATTTAGAAACCTGGATTTTATTTTGAACATTAAGATATACATTCACCGGCCTCTTTATTAGGTACACCTGCTCAATTGCTTGGTAACACAAATTGCTAATCGGCCAATCACATGGGAGCAACTCCGTGCATTTAGGCATCTAGATGTGGTAAAGACTACTTGCTGAAGTTCAAACTGAGCATCAGAATGGGGAACACACTCAGCGTGGCATGATTGTTGGTGCCACACAGGCTGGTCTGAGTATTTCAAAAACTGCTGATCTACTGGGAATTTCATGCACAACCATCTCTAGGGTTTGCAGAGAATGGTTCGAAAAAGAGAAAATATCAAGTGAGCAGCAGTTGCGTGGAAGAAAATACCATGTTGATGTCAGAGGAGAATGGGCAGACTGGTTCGAGATGATAGAAAGGCAACAATAACTCAACCATTCGTTACAACCAAGGTATGCAGAATACCATCTCTAAAAACATAGCATGTCGAACCTTGAAGCAGATGGGCTACAGCAGCAGAAGACCACACCTGTCAGCTAAGAACAGGAAACTGAGGTTACAATTCGCAAAGGCTCACCAAAATTGGACAGTAGATGATTGGAAAACCGTTACCTGGTCTGATGAGTCTCGATTTCCCTAGAAATGGTTGTGCGTGAAAATCCCAGTAGATCAGCAGTTACTGAAATACTCAGACCAGCCCATCTGGCACCAACAACCATGCCACATTCAAAGTCACTTAAATCCCCTTTCTTTCTCATTCTGATGCTGGGTTTGAACTAGCAAGTAGTCTTCACCACATCTAGATGCCTATATGCATTGAGTTGCTGCCATGTGATTGACTGATTAGCAATTTGTGTTACCAAGCAATTGTACAGGTGTACCTAATAAATTGACCGGTGAGTATATGTGTGTATAAACTGTGTCCACAATCATGATTCCTTAAAGGATAAATGCAATTTTTAGAAAAAAATAATAAATGTCCACTTTATTTTGCAGGTAAAAAAAATTGCATTTACAATTTTTTTTTTTTTTTTTTTTTTAGCCTGGCAAGCATTGTACTAGTGATCAGCAGATCGCTGGTGCCATGCAGGACTCCTGCAAACCTGTCAGTGTATCTGTCTGCTTGTACCTTGTATGGGCAAGCAGATACACTGTGACAGGAAGAATAGATGAACTACCACAGCGCTCAACAGTGCCTGGTATTTCATTGAGAACATCAAGCCGACAGCTGCAAAGGCTGTCGGGACATGTAGTTTATTTATTCACAGAACTCTGTGAATGAATGATGCGGCCGTGTGGGAGGAGCTCTGCACAGCTGCCCTGTTTTCAAAAAGTGACGGCTAGTACGGGTGAGTTCTTCCTGTACTGCTGTCACAGGGAGAGGGGGCATCGGACGGCGGCTGCAGCAGTGGTAACATTATTATTATTATTATTATTATTATACAGTATATAGCGCCAAAGGGTTTGCTCAGCGCTGTACAGTAGCAGGGGGGACAGAACATGAGACAAGACAGTAACAATACAATATACGAGGGTTCAAGGGCCCTGCTCTTTCGAGCTTACGATCTAGGAGGGAGGGGAAGGTGGTACAGGAGGAAATGGCTGTGGGGGATGGAGTGGAGGAGGTTAGTTGTTAGGTGAGGTCGGGGTAGGCTTCCCTGAAGAGGAGGGTTTTCAGGGTGCGCCTAAAGGTGAGGAGGATAGGTGACAGTCTGATGGATTAGGGTAGGGAGTTCCAGAGGATGGGTGAAGTCCTTGAGAAGTCCTGCAATCGGGCGTGGGAGGAGGAGACCAGGGAGCTAGAGAGTAGGAGGTCCTGTGAGGAGCGGAGGGCATGGGTAGGGTAGTATTTGGGTATCAGGTCAGTTATGTAGTTTGGGGCAGCATTGTGAGTGGCTTTGTAGGTCAGAGTTAGCCTAAAAACTGGTGGAACATGCAACATTTTCACAAAGGTGAACTTATCCTTTTCCAATGAAAATTAGTTTTTATATTAATATATATCTTAAAATGTTTTATATATATATATATATATATATATATAACAGTCTCCATGATTGTTCGTAATACAATTTAGCAATGAGCGTAATCTCATTTATCAAAGCAATAGGTTTGCTAGAATGTATCTGCTCCCCAGCAGCACACATTCGTCTTTCCTTTGCCCTTCCCCAACTCAGTACAGACATCACGAGCAAAGGAAATGCCAGTACTTCCAGGTATGGAGAAACAACATTCTCACTCTGCTTTTCTTTCTTGTGGCATTGCTGGTGCTTGATTGGCCAAATGGTTTAATGTGGCGACAGGTAGGCAGCCCTAGAATGACTTATGGCGGGGGTCAGCAACCTGTAGATGATGATCTACTAGTAGATTGTGACCAGGTGGCTGGTAGATCATGGTCTGAGCTTGCTGACCTGCCGTCCATCAAACAGAGTGCAATACAGAGGGACTACTTGTAAAGTTGGAGCTGTAGTAGGGAGCAAGAGCCACATTAGCAGATGCCTCCTCTGTAGTGCCGGCTCCTGTCCCATGCGGAGTGATACCAACTGCCCTCCACCTCTTATACCGGCTAGTGGTCTTCAGAGTGGTACCAGCAGCAGAAAGGATGAGATCTTCAGGTCAGTGTGAAGCAATACACTGGGCATAATAGTATAGGGCTGCTTTCACACTGGCGTGCTGCGATTTACCCACACCATGGATGCAGTGCACCAAAACTGAATCCAGGAGTTTGATGCACTTTCAGAAAGTGTACCACACCTGCAGGATATAATAGAAGTCTATGGCAAGGCGCACCTAATCCAGGAAAGTCGCAGATGCACAGCACTACACTCACGGTGCAGGTAAAACGCTGAACATCAGTATGAAAGGAGCTTTATGAGGGCTCAGAACAATAGGGGTTCATTTGCAGTTTGGAGGTTTAAGATGTGTTTTTACCACCCCCGCCCCAACTGCACCCCCCTTAGCTGCAATGGCCAGGGGTGTACACATGTCGTAGCCACTGCAGGAGTTATACACCCTGTCATAGTTGGTGAGTGTGGCACCTGCCAAGCACATTCAAGTGAATGAGGCCTCCTCACAATCTATTTTAAACCCATGATTGGCAATTAAAGGTTTAAATCAGGTGTGGGAAGGCAACTCTGTGCCCGGTGATCTTTGACTTCTCCCATGTTGTTCAGGTTGATCTCCACCTCTTTAAGTTTGCCTACCCCTGACTTATAGCTTACAGAGTGCTTCAGTTTTCTTTACCAGCAACTGTTTTGGAACAACGAGGGAGCCAAGGTAAGGGCTCTTTCACACGGATGTTTCATTCGGGTCCAGCTGCCCATTTTTCTGGCAGACCTGATCGGAACCTCTGTTCTCCTCTATGGAGCAGCGGGTATGAATGGACATGTGTCCGTTTTAAAACCTGCCGACATCTGATCCGCCAAAAAGGGACAGATGGGGATCCAATTCCCCTTCCGTCCATCGGATTGGGTCGAATGAAAACGGACAGGTGGTCTGTTTTCATCTGACCGTCCATTGAGGAGAGCGAGCAGCGGAGGGGACACAAAGCTGTCATCTGCTTGATCAACGGAGAGATCCCCCGCTGAACAAGCGGATCTGCTAAATGGGTCTGCTCCGTGTGAAAGGACCCTAAGGCTTTGTGCTCATGCACACATGCGTAATATTCTACACTGGATTTTCTGGTAGAAACATCCAGTCTGTAAAAAGAAAAAAAAAAAAAAAAGCAATATACTACTTGTGTTTAAGGGCATTTTGGTGCATATATGTCCATACAGCATTTAGGAGCCTCTATTACAGGTGTCAAACTGGCAGCTCTCCAACTGTTGCCAAACTACAAGTCCCATGAGGCAGTGCAAGATTGAAAGTTACAAGCATGACTCCCAAAGGCAGAGGCATGATGGGACTTGTAGTTTTGCAACAGCTGGAGGGCCGCCAGTTTGACACCCCATCCATTTTTCCAACTCCACTAGAATACATTTACAAGTGTACGCATGTACACACATTTACATGAGTATAGGTGTAACATACACCAAAATACTCAGCTTGGATACAGAATTTGCGCATATTTTTTGCTTCACTAAATGCTGCTTTAGATTATGAAGATAAACACGGATTTGTGCAGCTTTTTTTTTTTTGTTCCCGTGTGTATAAGCACTAATGTGTATCAACGTGAAAGTTAAAAATGGTATTCTATGTTCTCATTTATACAATGGTGGTTTTATAAGCATTGCAGTGCTGTAGGTTAGACAATAGTTCCTTGCCTGTCCTAATGAGTAAAGCATGTATAAATGTACAGGCTGGTACCAATGGGAAGCATAACTAGGGTTTTTTATTCCCATCTCGATAGGCTACTTTATTCACAATACACGTGCCTGACCCAACCTGCAATATTCATCTGCGAAAAGACCAGCCATAGACACAATATGTAAAAATGTTTCTTCCCAGCAGAACGCAGGTGAACGATTGGCAGCTGGCCACATCTAAATATATTCATCTCAGTGTAACTTCACCGTCCCACTCCTGCCCTCTGCTAATTACAAATTGGGACTTTTAACTTCTACATTTTAATCAATTGTTCCGTACCAGTCTCAGAGCTTGTTGTGATCATTAAAGATAAAGGACCAGAGCGGTTTTCTGTGCCTCCGCCTGAACTGTGAATGTAAACCGATGGGAGCAGCTCCCTCCCAAGTTTTATTTAAAATTAATTAAAATATACTTTAGTTGTCATGTTTGTTTAAGAATGCCATCCATCATCGGAATGACTGCCTAAAAATATTGCTGGCACTAATCTGTGCATTTGGAATAAGAAGCTTTATGAGAGTGGAAAGGTGTGACTGTGTAGCGAAGCAACGGTGTCGCTTTTCGAGGCAACTGTAAGTTTTTGAAGTTTGTTGATTTTTGACCTGGTTTAGATTGAGACTGTACTGTTACATTTTATACATTTACAATTAGCATTTGAGTAGCCCCAGTGAATATTCATCATATAAAGTATGCAATACTAAATATCCCCTCTCTCAATCCCTCAGTGCTGACAGGCACGTTCCCCTCTGCTAGCCCCTTGCTGGGCTGTAATCATAATGGCCATTTTATTTTTACAATATAGATAAAAGATCTACTTTAGCCACGTGTGGTCTTAATCAGAAACCTGAAAAAGTACATTATCTAAACTGAACAAACATTTTATATATTGCAGCTTGGAAGTCCTTAGATTATCTTTTTTGGTTTTTTTTTTCCAAAAAAAAGAACATTTTCTCCAAGTGCAATAAAATACATAGTTACGTAGTCTGGCTGAAAAAAGACAAAAGTCCATCCAGGTCAAACAAAAAATAAAATTTCTAATCCTATACCCACAGTTAATCTAGAGGAAGGCAAAAAAACAGCAAAGCATGATCCAATCTGCTCCTGCAGGGAAAAAAATCCCTGAGAGGCAATCGGATATTCCCCGGCTCAACTTTACCTATAAATGTTAGTATCCGGTTATAGTCTGTGTATCTAAGAAATAATCCAGGCCTTTTGTAAAGCAATCCACTGAGCTGGCCAGAACCAACTCTTGAGGGAGTCTATTCCACATTTTCACAGCTCTTACTGTAAAGAAACCTTTCTGCATTTGGAGATTAAATCTCTTTTCCTCCAGATGTAAAGAGTGCCCCCTTGTCCTCTGTGATGACCTCAGGGTGAATAGCTCTACACCAAGTTCACTATATGAACCATTGTTGTATTTATACATGTTGATCATATCCCCCCTTAATCTCCTCTTCTCAAGAGAGAATAAATTCAGTTCCTCCAATCTTTCCTCATAGCTGAGCTCCTCCATGCCTCTTAGCCTCTTATCAGTTTAGTTGTCCTTCTCTGTACTTTCTCCAGTTTCTCTGTTCTTTTTGTGAATTGGTGCCCAAAATTGAACTGCATATTCCAGATGAGGTATTACTAATGATTTGTACAGGGGTAATATAATATCTCTCTCTCTGGAGTCTATACCTCTTTTAATACAAGAGAGGATTTTGCTCGCTTTAGAACCACAGCTTGGCGTTGCATGCCATTATTAAGCTTGTGATCTACCAGAACTCCCAGATCCTTCTCCACCATTGATATCCCCAGTTGTACCCCCCCTAGTATGTATGATGCATGCATATTCTTAGCCCCCAAGTGCATAACCTTACATTTATCAACATAAAATCTCATTTGCCACATAGTTGCCCAATTAAACAGTGCATTGAGGTTGGCTTGTAAATTGAAGACATCCTGTAAGGACGTTATTGCACTGCACAGCTTGGTGTCATCTGCAAAGACTGAAATGTTACTTTTAATCCCAGACCCTATATTGTTTATAAATGTATTAAAAAGTAAGGGTCCCAATGCCTGTTAAATCTGCCAGCAACCTTGTGTCTGTATAACTTTCAGTGAATAATTGGCCAGAAAATTGCTATTAAGCAATTATGTGATATTTTGGCTAGCCCAAGCTCTAAAAAAGGTTTAAAGTGTTACTAAACCCACAACAGTAAAATCAGTCTGTATATGCAGTAAAGCATGCTTGTTATAGTCACTGTGGAACCTAAGGGGTTAATCCTCTGCATTGTGTAAAAATGCTGTTTGATCCTGACTTCTCTGATCCTCCCCTTCTTCCAGTGTCCCACTCTTATCTCCTGCTAAGACATATCGTGTGGAGACACTCTGCACATGCTCAGTTTGGTGTATATTGCTAGAGAAGTTTTTTTTTTTTTTCTTGGGAGAGTGCATGTGATCAGGACCAATCAGCACTGTCCAGACGGAGGTCAGGTGTTTGGCATCCTCCTAGAGCAGAAAGAACACGCCTCCTACAAGCTTTAATATGTGCTCTGTTGAGCACTGATAGAAGTCACAAGACTGCTCTAACTGCTGATGAGAAAAGGTATTTAGCAGTTTATATTTACTAAAATAGTTGCATTTCCCTGTCGTGTGTACTGTGGGAGACCAGATATAGTGAATGCAGGGTCCTGGGTTTAGTAAGTTTTGTGAATGCAGGGTCCTGGGTTTAGTACCAGTTTTGTGAATGCAGGGTCCTGGGTTTAGTACCAGTTTTGTGAATGCAGGGTCCTGGGTTTAGTAACAGGTTTGTGAATGCAGGGTCCTGGGTTTAGTAACAGGTTTGTGAATGCAGGGTCCTGGGTTTAGTAACAGGTTTGTGAATGCAGGGTCCTGGGTTTAGTACCAGGTTTGTGAATGCAGGGTCCTGGGTTTAGTACCAGTTTTGTGAATGCAGGGTCTTGGGTTTAGTAACAGGTTTGTGAATGCAGAGTCCTGGGTTTAGTAACAGGTTTGTGAATGCAGAGTCCTGGGTTTAGTAACAGGTTTGTGAATGCAGGGTCCTGGGTTTAGTAACAGGTTTGTGAATGCAGGGTCCTGGGTTTAGTAACAGGTTTGTGAATGCAGGGTCCTGGGTTTAGTAACAGGTTTGTGAATGCAGGGTCCTGGGTTTAGTAACAGGTTTGTGAATGCAGGGTCCTGGGTTTAGTAACAGGTTTGTGAATGCAGGGTCCTGGGTTTAGTAACAGGTTTGTGAATGCAGGGTCTTGGGTTTAGTAACAGGTTTGTGAATGCAGGGTCCTGGGTTTAGTAACAGGTTTGTGAATGCAGGGTCCTGGGTTTAGTAACAGGTTTGTGAATGCAGGGTCCTGGGTTTAGTAACAGGTTTGTGAATGCAGGGTCCTGGGTTTAGTAACAGGTTTGTGAATGCAGGGTCCTGGGTTTAGTAACAGGTTTGTGAATGCAGGGTCCTGGGTTTAGTAACAGGTTTGTGAATGCAGGGTCCTGGGTTTAGTAACAGGTTTGTGAATGCAGGGTCCTGGGTTTAGTAACAGGTTTGTGAATGCAGGGTCTTGGGTTTAGTACCAGGTTTGTGAATGCAGGGTCCTGGGTTTAGTAACAGGTTTGTGAATGCAGGGTCCTGGGTTTAGTAACAGGTTTGTGAATGCAGGGTCCTGGGTTTAGTAACAATTTGAAGAGTTTTTGTGCAAGGCTTTTCTACTTTGTAAACACTAGATTGTACAGTATAATCGTTTACAGTAAAAAATCCTTTGCAAATACTTGATCAGGCTTTTTGGCATAGCTCTCCGTAAGGGGAATGTACAAAAACCAGTAACACTGTAAACCAGCTATGTAATGCAGGAGTGGTGCTTTTTACATTTACTTCATAAAAAAACAATTCCAGTAGTTATTGAAGGTGTTGCAGATTGGGATCGCGTTGTATTAAAATAGATAAACAGCTGACTGATTTATCAAGTATCTTGCTTGCCTAGCATACAGAGGTAACAAATGCATATTGATGAGTCATTTGAGTCCCTCTAGGGCTCTGAAGGTAGTCTGGACACCTCTTCTTTCTAAAGGCATCGTGATCTGGGGTGGAAAATAATTAAGTTCGGGTAGGCATTGTAAATCAGTGTTTTCTAGCAGTTAGATTGGCAATTTTGGCTACCCAGCAGGTAAATTGAATATACTTTACTAATATTATTGCATTCTTACCTTGCAGTGCTGGCTGAATATCCATCAGAACAATTCATAGACTTTCTAAGCGAGCTTTGTGTGTTCTGTGTTGTTCTTCCAGGTGCTTCAAGTTCCTCCTATATCTCAAAACTCTACTGGTAGGTTATGTAGTTTGCAAACCCAAATTGAAACTAGCGCGTGATTATGGTAGTTTGCGAGCCTATTCTGTTGTGATTGGTGTATGTACTCTATATGCTGTGCAGAATTTGACAGCACTTTATAAATGCACTAAAAGTGCTTCAAAACCTAAAACTTTTTTGCTATGACATATACATTTTATGCTGAGTGTCTGTCTTTAATCAGGGGCACGTTTAATGGTCTTTTACTATTGTAATACATAGAATCCCCACTATCCTTCCTCTCTCTCCCATCGGGGGACATATAAATAATACTCGTATATAAAGAAAATGCTCAGCGGTTCAGCACTGTAATGGCCTCTAATGCGACAGATCTTTGTTTAATAGACTTCTCTAGCTGCCCCGGTGTCTGCAAAATGAAGACTTCAAGGTTGCTCACAGAACAGAAGCCACAAAATATGTGTTTGAAGGCCCAGACTATTAACGGGTGACCCTGATTAACCCCATTGAGTCTTAATGGGGCCTTACATGAAGAATTTATAGATTTATGCACCCGTAATGGAGTGATCCAACTCGTGATGTTAATCTGAGAACAGGAGAAATCGCAGAAACCTGTAACATGGCTGGAGCATATGGGCTTTCAGAAAATCAAATTATTACTTAGAGCGATGTTAATCATAAATTATTTAAGGTGTGTATGTCTACATTTATTGTATTTTTGTCAGCAATTCTGTTGGCCATCCAAATCCGGCTAGGTTCATTTTTTAAAAAGATGTACAGTAGTTGTTCACATGTTTCCCAGCTTTGATTGTTTGCTATGGGTAGCAGTTTTTCTTTTCTAAATATGGTAGCAACAGCAATACATTACACTATTTCTATGGAGTGATCTTTCTTTAAGACCAAGTGAGATTCTTCTCCTGAAAGACTTGTTTTTAGAATAGGGCAGGGGCGGACTGACCATTTGGAAACTCAGGCACTGCCCGGGGTTAGTAGGGGGCCCCATGAGATGCCCATGGTACCTTTTTCATAGGCTTTTTTGAGTTTGGGCAAGGACACGGGCCCCATGATCCCCTATTGCCCGGGGCCCCCATGAGTTGTCAGTCCGCCCCTGGGCAGGGGCCTCCAAACTTTTCAAACAAAGGGCCAGTTTACTGTCCTTCTGACTTTAGGAGGACCGGATTATGGGCAGTAGGAGTAGAAAATGTCCCAGGCCCAGCATCAGTGAAAATAAACATGGCCTCAGGATTGGTGGACAGTAGGAAGAAGTAGTGCCCCATCATTGGTATTATTGGGAGGAATAATGCCCCATCTTTGGTATCAGTGGAAGAAATAGAGACCCATTGTTGGCATCAGTGGAAGGAATAGTCCCCTTGAGAGAAATAGTGCCCCATGGGCCGGATAAAGGGTAGCAAAGGGCCACATCCATCCTTCAGGCCACAGTTTGGAGACCCCTTAAATAGGGCATCATTGTTAGAGTGCAGTACCAGGTTTCACCTGCAGGAGGCTCAGGGAGAGAACTGAAACTTTGGATCTTGGTTTGGACAGGAGCTGGGTGAGGGTCCAAGAATTAGATTGTAAGCTCTAACGACCAGGCCCTCTGTTTCCTCTTGTACCAAATTGTATTGTAACTGTAATGTCTACCTTCATTTGGTAAAGCACTGCGCAAACTGACGGTGCTATATAAATCCTGTATAATAAGAATAATAATGGAGGACTTTATCTGTGCCACTACATGTTTTATTTTCCAGCTGGGGATGTAGTGTTGTGACTCCCCCTGAAAAAAATGTCTAAGACATTAGCAGCTTTGTTTTCAAACTGACCCCTTTCACAGCTCCAGTATATGGTGTAGTTGTCACAAACCCAAATTATTAAGGATGTCTGTGATGATGTCACTCTAATGGCATGCAGATGCTCTGACTGTAAAAGGACTGCACCTTTAAATTCTTTAATCTGCACCTTTTTTTTTGTCTTGAATTCATTCTCTTCCCTCATTTCAGGATGCTTTTATTGCTTACCAACCGAAACACATTAGCAGATGCCTACAGAAGGTCGTAAACCACAGGCAGTGGAAGCAACATCCTGTCCTCTTACTGAGCAATAAACATACAAACATCAGGCATTCAAGGCTGGCTCTGTACTTGCCATAACATCTCTCTGGAAAAACACAGAACCATAGCTGAACATTCCATACCACCAGAAATATATCCTGTCATTTGTTTTGTTTTTTCATCACAATTCTCCTGTAAGTGGATATGTACACTCTACATTGACTTGTGGTTTTGCCTTCCATAGAGTTAGGCTACTTTCACACTGATTCCTAGCAGAAACGCATATGAGTTTTTACCGCATTTGCAGTGTTTTTTTTTTTTTAAAGGACATATGACAACAAAAAAAAATGGATAGGTTTGTTTTTAGTGTATTTTTTTTTATTTGTACCGCACCAAAAATGAAGCAAGCAGGATTTTAAGACGCAACAGATCAATGTGAAGAGTTCCATAGGAATACATGGTCACACTTTTTTCTTCCGCTTTTTTTAAACTCAAAAGCGGAAGAAAAATGAATCCGTTTGAATGCAGCTGTACTGTGCTACTGTTGTGTAATCTCTCTTAAACATATGTCCACCTTTCACCTGGTGCAACTTTTTTTGGGAGCTTTATCATGACTTGTATACGTGGAACAAAAGCCAAACTATATCTCTTCTTAAAAAGTTTCCTCTCCCCTCTTCCTACCTATCCTGTCTAACCTGTATAAAGTGTATGTACTTGCCTATTTTTTCATTCACTCTGGTCTGGTCACGTGATCATGCAGCTCCACCTGCCCTTTGTCAGCAATCAGCTGCTGCCGGGCAGAGGAAGGAGTGCTAACAACAGTTGGGCTATGGGTGGCACCACGGCTTCTGGAATTCAAGGACATTGTCTAGAGCTCCCTTACACATGATTAGACAGGAGCAGACTAAAATAGGTAAGTATGCACATTTTGTTGTTTTTTTTAAACAGGTTAGACTTTTCTTCCACTTTAATAAAGGCAGAGCTACTGAAAGGATTCTGGGAGACCCTGAAAGATCTTGTCTACTTGTATGAATGGAGGGGAGAGGTTGGAGTTGACAGATGAACATAAAAGTCAACAAGTCCATTGGGATTAATCATCTAAAGTAGGGTGAAGAGCTCTGATTAAACACAAGCACGCCAAACCTCAACAACCAGACTACCCCACTTACATTAGATCATGAAGGATTCATTTGGTTGGGAGTAATAGGTGACTCCACTTTAAGGTTTCACTAATTGAATAAGTCTGTAACTTTGATTTCCCCTTTCTTCTGTTAATTTGATCACAGGATGAGTGCTATCAATATTCTAACGGCCCTATATTACTCCTGAGTTTGCTGGATGGAACAAAAAACCTAAACCATTTGGCACATGAAGCCTTTTTGAAAGATGGTACATTTTGTTGGAGACTAATACCTTGAGGTGTCAGAACTACAGTTGTCTAAAGCTGGCCACACATGGTGCAAATTTTGTCTGGTTCAGGCAAAATTCGCTTTGTGGGTGACTTTGTCAGCACCCTCCCACCCAACACTCTTTGAATGAAAAATCGAAGCAAGCCAAGCAAAAATTTGTTGGCCAAACAATACCTGAGTCCAGTCAGATGCAGCCACTGGTCAGGTACTTTGACAGCTGGTAACACTAGCTGTTGGGATACAATAGCCACAGTGGAACTTTTTCCATTCATGCTGTTTTTACATTTTGTGTGTATGGACAGATTTAGGCTTTCAATGTGAAGACAATGGTTGGATCTCTCTCCCTTGGCCCTTTTTCCCAAAACTGATATTTCATTGTGTCACGAATGCTGGAAAGATAACCTTCCTCAGTTTTTTCCCCTCTCTCTCTTGGACTTTGTTAGATTTGTCTTCGAACAAAAATATTTTCTGTTACTAAGAGACACATTTTATCCCAAATGATTGTAGATTCACTTACTGTTGTTTGGCAGACTATCTCTGCTGTAAGTCATTCCCGTGTGTTCTGAATGTACCACCTTACAGTTCGCTAGAGAAAGAGATGTCTCTAGTAAAGTACTATGTAATCTTCTCATGGTCACCAGTTCAACATACAAAATGGCTGTCCAAATGCAATTTTAGAATATATAAATAAGTTTTATCTACATAGCCATAAAAACTGTTAATCACATCACTACGACTAGTATACAGTACAACAGCAAAAAATATTAGCCAGTGTCTCCTTATCCACCACCCTGGCCAAATATCATTAGCAACATGCGATAGTTTAACTGCTATTTCAATAATGCTAATAAAATGGCCAGTGCCATCAAACTAACTGATAGGCTGACATAAATCACAGAGGTTTGCCTATATTTTCTAACAAGGTTTTATACCTAGAGATAAATACATACAAATATAAATAAGTCATGTCGATATACATGCTGCATAAATTTAGTAATTGGGAAGAAACAACTGGCTCTGAGAAGGTAGAGCGAATTTCAGATATTGATCAGTTAATGTAGTGACATTAAAATAACTTGATAGTGGTCATCAAAGGTCAGGGATAATTCCAATAGTCAAGTGGATACTTGTAATTCACTAAATGAAGTACAAATATAATTATCTTGTCGTTCCCTCCTTTTGATAATTTATCATCTTGATAGAAAGTCTTTATATCGCAAAACTGTTTTTTTTTTTTTTAATATAGCATCAGCATTTTCCACAAAACTTTATAGTGTAGAAAAGCTTTATGTATAGCTAGATCATTTTAGTTTTTCTTTAATCTGCATACTTACCTTTTATCATATGTGAAAAACGCACACTGTGCCCAGATCTTCAAGTGGCTTCCGGCTCATGCATGTTTGGGTGAACAGCCCCCTATTGATGAAAGGTGAATGCTTGCTCAGGCTTAGTCTGTGGACTCGGATCAAGGCTCCATGCACACTGGGTGTTTTAATAACGCCGGTAACGTTAGCTGTGTAAAGTCACAAAACGTGAGGTTTTTTGCATTAGCGTTTAGCCGCATTTTTCACATTTGCATTTTTAGTGTTTTTTTTTTACCCCCAAATTTTTTTGGGGGGTCAAAAAAAGTCCAAAAACACCGGTTTGCTGAGGTTTACTGCATTTTTCAGTGTTAGAGGGTTTTTCCAGCTAAAAAACTCCTAGAAACCCACTAGTCCTGGGTTTTTTTTTTTTCCAGCCAAAAAACACCCCTGCCAAAAAACGTTGATTACAGTCTGTGTGCATGAATACATAGGGTAACATGCTGGGCGGTTTACTGGCTGTAGAAAAAAAAAGTCAAAAGCCAAAAACAGTCGCTGTAAAAACGTCCAGTGTGCATGAGGACTAAATGTGCTGGAGCCGACCTGTAGTTCAGATCATAAGTCATCAGAGCAGCCCAGGGTAACAATGTTGTTCCTGCATAGATGTAGGGTTAGTGTTGTCATCCTAGGATACAGGTGTCAAACTGGCGGCCCTCCAGCTGTTGCCAAACTACAAGTCCCATGAGGCAGTGCAGGATTGACAGTTACAAGCATGGCTCCCAAAGTTAGAGGCATAATGGGACTTGTAGTTTTGCAACAGATGGAGGGCTTCCCTGTCCTAGGGCAAGAAGTGTTACTGGGAGTATCGTCGAATAAAAAAAAATGAAACAAAAAGCCTTGCTGCTGGGTTTACATATACTTTAAGGCTACATTAACATGGACGAGGGTGAGAATTAAATACTGTCGCCGCACACTGTTTATGAGCAGCAAAAGCTTTTATTGGTGGTTGTCTACTTTGTATTGTGTACGAATCAATGGCCAGCGCGGCCATTCTTCATGTGTAATCTCTTACCTGAGTGGTTACTTGTGAGTAGAACCTCCAACTGACCCTAGATGAGGACTGTACGTGTTCAGAGTCTGTGCTTCTGTGGCGGTTTGGCCACAGCTAATCGCCCAGTTTGTAGGTGGCCATAACACCGATGTTGTGTCCAGAGGCAGCCGTGCGAATGCAGCCTTACTGTGCTTCATTGTAGAGCAAAGAATTGGGACCTGCTCAAAGAGAAGTTTTTCCAACAAATTAGTTTTATAAAATTGTTGATGCCTGTAGATTAAAATGGAAAAGCCATTTTCGGCAACAAATTACAAAATGACTTGTGTAGCAATTATAGATTATATCAATTGCTTTTTAACGATAGTGATATCAAGGTAATGGTGGCTTGCTGCCTATACAATTTGCCTTGCATGCAGCAGTTCTACAATGTGTTGTGTAAACTACAAGCACACTGGCAAAGGCTTAGAAAAATGTCCTTTTTTTTTTTTATTTTTCAGTTTTTTCATTAGAATAGTTTGATTTGCCGGACAAGACAAATAGTGTTTAGATTTATTGACAGAGAAATGGAAGGCAGAAGGCAACATGGCCATTCAAATATGATGATCTCATGCAAACTAGATATTTGCTTTGCATGGTACCGTTATTAACTACTTCCTTGCCAACAGCAGAAACCCTGAAGCTAGAAAGCTATGATGATTTGTAATTTCTGTTCTATGATTTTGGAGTTTTCTCATCTTTAGTGTGTATGCAGCTGCTAAACTGAGAGCCATCTTGTAATCTGAACTAATATTTTGGAGAATTTTAAAATGCATCTCAACCCAAAAGCAACAATTGTGCATTGCAGCTTACTAGTATATGTGGTATCTGCATTTGTTTTCTTTTATTCAAGTTTTCTTATTTTTACTTGTTGATTCTGTCAGTAACTCACCCACTCTTCTGTATCAGGACAGCAGAAATAGGATTGGACCATGCCACTCTTATTCACCATAACATAGGGGTTTTGTAGTCCTCCGATGGCGTAAACAATGTAACTGATATCAGGGTCCTTTCACATGGAGCTTACCCGTTTAGTGATGGATCCGCTTGCTCAGTGGGAGATTTCCCCGCTGACCTCCCCTGCGCAAGCGGATGACAGCTCTGTGTCCGCTCCGCTGCTGCAGAGCAGACACAGGGCTTCTTGCTCTCCTTCATGGGCGGTCGGATGAAAATGAACCACCTGTCCATTTTTTCATCCGACCCGATCCAATGGATGGAAGGGGAATGGGATCCCCATCTCTCCCTTTTTTGAAGGATTGGGTTGGATATTGGCGGGTGTACACAGACATGTCTGTTTTATACCTGCCGCTGCATAGAAGAGAATGGAGGTTCCAATCGGGTCCGCCTGAAAATCAGGCAGGTGGACCCGATCGGAATGTCAAAGTGAAAGACCCCTCAGTCAGAAAAGGCCAAAAGCACAGGAAGATTTCTGGGAAGATCAGGTACTTGTTTAATTTATCAGATTGATAATGACATAGACACATTTGATGGTACCTTTCCACAAAAGAAAGAACCCACAATTTTCTGTAGTAACGTGGAACTGATTGACTTTCAGCTTTTTCCACAGATATTCAATGGGATTCACATTAGGGTCCATAGAAGGGTACTTCTAAAAAGTCCAGAGTTTTAGCCATTGTTGGGTGCTTTTCACTTTGCATTTTGGGTGGTTGTGTATTTTGGGTAATTTATCCTTTTTGAGGACCCATGACCTGTGCCTGAGACTAAGCTTTCTGACAAAGTACAGTTGGTTTCCCTCCAGAAATCCTTCATCTTACCATTTCAGACAGCATTAAAAACATGAAATGGAACTATATATAGCTCTTTTAGCCAGAACAAAGTTTAGCAGGCTTAAATCTTCATTTTTCGAAAAGTCAATTGCTGAGATTTTTGTTCTTTTTTTGTTACAATGTTTGTTAATCTATAATTTTTTTGGTGCACAAATATTACATTTTGTAAGATGTTTCCATCCTGGTTCATAGGAGTGTGAGCTTCTTCTAGCATTTTTGGATAATTTTTCAGGCTTGAGCATTTTTGTTTTTGACCAGGGGTCTCCAAACTTTCTAAACAAAGGGTCAATTTACTGTCCTTCAGACTTGAGGGGGGCCGGATTGTGGTCTGTGGGAGTAGAAAATGTCCTTGCTTAAGTGAGAACAAACAATGCCCTATCAATAGTGGCAGTGGGAGGAATTGTGTCCCATCATTGGTGTCAGTGGGAGGAATTGTGTCCCATTGTTGGTGTCATTGGGAATAATTGTGCTCCTTTGATGGGGTCAGTGGAAGGAATTATGCTCCTTTTATCGGTGTCAGTGGTTGGAATAGTTTCGCAAGGACCGAATATAAGAGAGCAAAGGGCTGCATGCGGCCCCGGGGCCGCAGGTTGGAGACCATTTATTTATTTATTACAGGTACTTATATAGTGCCGTCAATTTACGCAGCACTTTACATATTACGCAGCACTTTACGGGTGGCACAGTGGCTTAGTGGTTAGCACGTCTGCCTTGCAGTAAATGGGTCATGGGTTTGATTCCCGACCATAGCGCCTCCTGCATGCAGTTTGCATGTTCTCCCTGTGCTTGTGTGGGTTTCTTCTGGGGGCTCCGGTTTCCTCCCACACTCCAAAGACATGCTGGTAGGTTAATTGGATCCTGTCTAAATTGGCCCTAGTATGTGTATGTATGAATGTAAGTTAGGGACCTTAGATTGTACACCCCTTGAGGGTTAGGGACTGATGTGAATGTTCAATATATATGTGTAAAGCGCTGCGTAAATTGACAGCGCTATATAGGCACCTAAAATAAATAAAAATAAAAAATATATATTGTACATTCACATCGGAACCCGGAGGAAACCCACGCAGGCACAGGGAGAACATGCAAACTCCAGGCAGCAGGTGCCATTGTTTTACACAATGGAAAGCTAGTTATTAGGAGAAGGAGATTGCTTACTTGCATTTTCTGGTGATCCTATAGTGTGTAGAAAAGCATAACTTATCCACTAATAGACTAGTATATGACACTGATATGACACTTGGTTGGGAAGAGGCACCATAGGATACAATGGGAATCCTCTTGTTAAGCATTGAAGCGCATTTAGAAAATCAGTTCAGATTGCTCCTGTGTGGACCAAGGTTTTTTTTTTTTTTTTGGTACTTTTATTTTTCTATGCTCTCTCAACTGCACAGGGATCCTTGAACAATGCAAATTATCTCTAAATACATGTCAATGAAATGGTACACACATGAACATGTGCATTCTGGTTTGGCCAAGCGCTAATTTTTTCCCCCAAATAGTTTACATTTTTTTCCATCAGCTGTCAAATGTTCAAAGAATAATAGTATGGCTTCATCTTGAACTTGTGTTTAGTTGTAAACCACAACAAAGTACTTTTTATGGCATCTAATAGCTGTGGATGTGTTTTGTGGAGACAGTCTACGTATCCTAATAAATATACACTTCCTAAGCAGAAACCAGCGGACAGACTGTTGTGACACGCAAAGTGGGAAGGTTAACCATCTGCATCTTTGCAGGCAGGAGTATTAAACCGATTACACCATATGCTATAAATGTAAAGGACAAGTATAGGCCTTGCTTACCTGTGGTGTGACATTTGCAATATGTGAAGGATGCATCAGCAGTGCAGATATCAACTTTTGCTCCGAGTTGGAGCTTCCACAAACACACCAAGAGATGTGGTTGCTAAAGCTTGCCACAAAGTTAATTTGTGTACAGCATGTGCCCTGCCATAAAATGCCCTTGAATTATCTATAGTAAATTATTTCAGGTGCTTATATAGCGCCGTCAATTTACACAGTGCTTTACATATATATTATACATTCACATCAGTCCCTAACCCTCAAGGGGTGTACAATCTAAGGTCCCTAACTCACATTCATACATACACATACTAGGGACAATTTAGACAGGATCCAATTAACCTACCAGCATGTCTTTGGAGTGTGGGAGGAAACCGGAGTACCCGGAGGAAACCCACGCAGGCACAGGGAGAAAATGCAAACTCCAGGCAGGAGGTGCCGTGGCTGGGATTCGAACCAACGACCCTATTACTGCCAGACGGAAATGCTAACCATTTAGCCACTGTGCTGCCCATTTATGCCCAATTATGGCAAAGCTTTTTTATCCATTTAGTCCTCATGCACACTGGACGGTTTTACAGCTGCTGTATTTGGCTTTTGGCATTTTTTTTCTACAGCCAGTAAACTCCCCAGCATGTTATCCTATGTGTCCATGCATACATAGACTGTAAGCAGTGTTTTTTGGCAGAGGCGTTCTTTGGTTGGAAAAAAAACCTAGGACTAGTGGGTTTCTAGAGGAGTTTTTTTAGTTGCAAAAATGCTCCAACGCTGAAAAACGTGACAAAACAGCAGTTCTGGACATTTTTATGCGCAAAAGAAAAAAAAATTTGGTTAAAAAAAAAAAAGCTAAAAAACGCAGCTAAACACTAATGAAAAAATGCTGAAAAACTCAAGTTTTTAATGTGACTCTACACAGCTAACGTTACCAGCGCTATTAAAACGCCCCGTGTGCATGAAGCCTAAAAATGAACGCAAGGCAAACTGTTATATACTCAGATGAAATGCATATATCTGCAGGGCCCTCCTATCCTTCTTGTATTGAACTGTATTGTTGCTGTATTGTCTCCTGTTATATTGTAAAGTGCTGAGCAAACTGTTGGCGCTATATAAATCCTCTATAATAATAATAATATAGGGTCAAGTTAAGCAACACAACTTGGTCACCTCTCTGCCATCAGCCTGTGAGTGGACAGTAATGGAGTAGCAGTAGACTAATGAGGTCATCACTTTGTTTTCTTCTGTAACAAGTTCCTTATGAGCACATATGAATGTAGCACCCCTTATTGTCCCCAAGCGTTTCTTATTTCCCTCAAAGTTGAAGGCTGATTTACAGGGAATTACAGGAGGCTAATATCAAATCAAATTCTGATATTTATACAGATTTAATTTGAAAGAAGTGTGATTTAAAAGAAATGCATAACTACATTTTTTTTAATCTGCCAAGATTTTAGCTTTAATATGTCATTAATTCTGGGAAGGATTTTTATAGCCTAGAGGCATATTCTACTGTTTTTGCATATACCTGTTGGAGTCATGGGAAATGCTTTAAGTACCAAGGAACCACAATGTCTTAGCAGACATTTTTTAAAAAGCAGAGATGGTTCCAATGTGTTGTGTGCACTAAAACACAAGTGTGCGTTGTTCCTGAAGTATGTTGGAGTGCTGCAACACACTGCATTCTGTTTAGTGCACTACTGTGTGCAATAGTATGAATGGACTTTAGTGTCACTAAGCCTAGGACCCTGCATTCATGCTGTCTGGTCTCCCACAGTACACACTACATGGAAATGCAATCATTTTAGTAAATCTAAACTGTTAAATACCTTTTCTCATCAGCAGTTAGAGCAGTCTTGTGATTTCAGCAGAACCTGGTTAAAGCTTGTAGGAGTATTCTTTCTGCTCTAGCAGGATGCAAAACCCCTGACCCTCTGTCTGGAAAGTGTTGATTGGCCCTGTGCTGATCACATACAGTCTCCCAAGAAAAAAAAAAACCTCTAGCAATACACACTAAACTGAGCATGTGCATGTGGTTACGGGTTCAGTCTGTCTTATCAGGAGATAAGATGTGAACATTTGAACAAGAGGAGGGGCAGAGAAGACAGGATCAAACGGCTTTTTTACACAACACAGAGGATTAACTCCTTAGGTTCCACAGTGAGTATAACAAGCATGCTTTACTGCATATACAGACTGATTTTACTGTTGTGGGTTTAGTAACACTTTAAGCTTCACTAGGAAATTATAAATAGAATATGCGAGCCGCAACTGCATTTTTTTTAGTACAATCGGCAATAGGATGATGGATCTCCAAGGAATGATGCAGATTTAATTTCAAAATGCGTTAAAGCAAGTGGGTACCACACTTTTTAAAGAATTAATGTGCTTTTTTTTTTTTTTTTTTTTTAAGTGCTGTGATCATCCTATTGCCAATTGTACTAAGATGTTTCAGTGACAAGCTGTATATGCACCAAGGAGAACCATGGGTAAGATTCCACCCTCCTGAAGCAGTAATATTTATATAAACTGCATTTTAGCTGTTGGCAGATGCTGATGTATACTAGTTCAGCAAGGAAGACTAAGCAGCCATTTTTTGTGGCCAAACCAGTGTTTTTGCATGGGATTGCAGGCCACATGCCTCCCCAAAACTCAAATAAACATATGCAGAAATAAACCATATCAGACAAGCATTTGGCAAGAAACTTGGCCGCAGCACTTTTTTAAATTTGTAACATGAATTGAAATACACATTTGCACGAATTGTTTGATAAGTATTGAAATATAACATAACCAGATGCTTAGTCATTAGGACTCAAGCACAAATACAAATTAATTAAAATCCACATAAACCACCTACTACAGGGGAAAGGGGGATGCTCACTGTCCTGTGTGCTGACCAAATCCAAGAGACCTCCTCTTGGTCAGGGTGCCTTTTATACCAATCCAGAATAATGTGCAAAAGAACATGTGACTCCCTGCACCAAATAACATTTACCCGGACAGGTAAGACAAAATGATAGGGGCAATAGCTCCAACCTAGTCTGTGCCCCCCCTTAACAGCCATTCTGTTCCCCAAAAAAGTATTGAGAATGCAACTTCCCACAGAATTGATAGTTTGTTATATATTCAATAAGAATATAACTGATCGACTGGTTTGTTAGTAGGATTAAGGCTGGCTAATAATTGGGCAATCAACAAAATGGCCATTTTCATTTCTGACCTCAACAGCTTATTCACATTGGTTTATAAAAATTAGCACTTAGTATGAATGTTGTTGACAAATTATTGTGTATCACTGATCTGTGTTTCTCTCAAAAAAGACCTTTTTTGCTTCTGCTTCCATAATATCTTCAGGAAACCAAGAGGTGGCACATATCAAAATGTTGTTTTTAATAATGCTGTTTACTGAACTTTGCTTCTAGTACTGGAGACTATCATTTGGCACAGAAATCGATTTTCTGCTGGTGATTCTGAGGAATATGAAAGCAGATGTCGTTAAACATGTATAATTAAGGATACATGAAAGGTTTAATTCTCATTTCTAATTTTCTTGAGAAAACAGGAAGTGCTTTATTGCAGAACATGTCAGAAATGAGGTTCAAAGAGCTTTGATGTCCTGCAGGAATAGACACTTCTGTGAACATTTTATACCATTTTAAATGGACTCTCCTTTTCAAATAAGGAGAATATGTAAAAGGTAATATATGCCTAGTAAAAAGAGCTTTATTTTCAAAAACTGACTACACTCAGTCCATTCCAACCTTCTACTCCTCTGGAACAAAATGTCCATTAGGTTTGAAGCGGCTTTGAAAAATCTTGATTAATGTAAGTGTCATACATGTAGACCATTTGCCGAACCCTGGCCAACAATCTCCCATATACAACATAGTTATCATTCTCTCCTCCATCTTATTGTTAAAGAGGTAGTAAACCGCATCTCAAAAAAAAAAAAACCTGCAAGGTAAAGGCATAATGTGCTAGTATGCATTGCATACTAGCACATTATGAAGGCCTTGCGTTGAAACGAAGCTCTCCAGTGGAGTGCTGTCATGGCTCCCTGGGGCTTCCATCTTCACCCGGTCTTCCTTCCGGGTTTGCAAGCTCTGGCTGGCTGACTGACTGAGCTGTGATGTCACTTCTGCGCATGCGCGTGGGAGTCCAGGGCCACACAGTTCTCTGAAGGAACGGCATGGGTATGTGCTGAATATAAAAAAGGGCTAATGTCTCTTAAATGGTTCATGTTTGGGAGATATTAGGAGATATTCATTTTACCTACAGCTAAGCTTTATTATAAACTTACCTGTAGGTAAAATTATTCAAGAGTTTACTACCACTTTAATGTGCTTCATATATTGCATATATTGGACATGCCATACTTTGTTGCTGAGCTCAGCATTGCTGTGATGGGGGCAGAGGGAGTCGCTGCGCATGTTCGGCTCTCAAACCTTGGAGACCACTTACTTCTTTGATGCTGAAAGTGGCCATCTGATGTATGGAGTGTTCTAGCTACAAGGCAAGATGGGGTGATAACTATAGGGGAGTTCTTGTGAAGGGGGGGGGTGCTGCAAATAGCCTATGGGTATGGCACTTCCATTAATCTATATTTTCTAAGCTGCTCAATCTTTATTTAACCTTCTAATTATCTTTACCTCATAATCTTGTCTGGACAGTTTCCTTTGCCTCTGTCTCGCACGCTCTCTAGCTTCCTTTACATGTCTATGCTGTCATTCCTAGTTGTGTGATCACTGTCCATTGATCTGCTGAATTCAGGCTTGGATACAGAGTTAAGCAGAGACCCATCCCCAACACGTCCGTGAACCAGTTTAGGTCCTGACTCGTAGTTAAGGAAGGCTGACATAGAGGCCAGAGGTAACCTTTATTTTTTGTATCCCTGGGTAGGCCTTGCACAGGCATGTCACTTTGTCTTGATTTGAGTAAGATAACCGGTTCTCTTAAACCTGTAACTGCGAATTCAGAAGCAAAGATAATTAAAAAGTTATTAAAATATTTCAGTTTAATCTAGTATAGCTTTCTTTCTTTAATAGCTTGGATTGCTGGTGTGAACGCTTCTGTTTTTTGACAGAATGGCTTTATAGGGGTTAAAAAAGAGCACCATCTTTCCCTCTAATGTGTCTTTACAACAAGCCCTTCTTTGACACTGAGCTGTGCAGGTCTTCAGCAGCAGCTGCCTTGGTTCATAGGTCCTTCATTTGGAGGAATTCACTGCTTTCTATCCTCATGGAAACCAAGAGACAAAAGGCCTTTATTGTTGTTCTCGGTCTTCCCTCCCTCTGTGACTTAATACACTAAAGATATCATGAAGCAGTCGCTGAGCTACACGCTAATATATTTGCTCTCTGGCTGTTCCATTACCCACACCTGAGCAGGGTCTAGTGATAAGGTGCTTGAAACACTGATAGTACTGTATAAAGCCAGTAGTCATTGTTTGCACAATAGCTTTGCAGCATTGATTGGTAAGTTATTACATGGTCTCCAGCTGCATTTAATCTCATCTCAGCCTTTTCCGCTAGAACATTAGCATGCCACCTTCTCCTGATCGATTATTTCATTATATATATTTAGTATTTCTGTTGTATGCTTGAAGTAGATGTGCCAGCAAAGTGAAAACCGTGTGTCAAACAATTCCTATTTCCAGATACCTAGGCAGTTGAAATATATGCAGAATTTGACTTCTTTATTTATGTTTTGCTTCTGCCCACCTAGTACTGCCACCCAAGCTTTCTTTTGGTCACGGAGTCTACCCACCCATGAAGGGCAAAGGGCATGCCTTAATCTCCCATATACTTTCCTTATCTGCACTCCCTGGCAGCTTATTACTGAATGAAGCTGTTTTGGTGACCTGGGGGAATAGTTATATCACTCACTCAGTCATGTGACAGTGCTCAGTCCTAGCAATTGGTCACATTCTCCACTATACCTGGAAGCGTTTGGGGTTCTCGCTGGCTGTAGAGGTGAAAAGCTCTGCAAAGGAGTGCAAGGGGGTTGGGGAACGCCCCTTGCAGAAACACTTTAACTTTACCTGAAATGGGCAAGTTGACAGCGTCCCATTACTCACTGGCCAGTAAGGGTTAGGGGAAGTAGGAGGCAAGCCATTGTGTGACAGTGGCTAATCTGGTGTCTCTGTGCATATTCAAACATCAGGATTTTGACCATCCTGTAGAACGGGGCTTCTCAACCAGGGGTTGAGGGTTCTTCCAGAGGTTGCTAGGGGTTCCTTAAGGAATTAGAACTTTATGCCTTTCAGATAAGTTCTCAGTGACACCATTTATCCTTTTCGCTACCTTTAAGAAGGGAATTATTCCCAAGGACCACAACTGTGAGGAGCATTATTCCCAGTGACCATAACACTAATGTATCACAAGTTGTAGATATAGAATTTTTTTTTTAGCATGGGTTCCCTGAGATTGGAAAGCTATTTCAAGGGTTCCTCTGTGTTGAAAAGGTTGATAGAGGCTGCTGTAGATAATCACAAGGTGCTTGCTCTATGGACTTGAGCTGCTTTTCTAGGTGAGATGAGCCCTCGAGTTTGCTTTATGGAACCCAGACAAATCAGATGATCACTGTCCAAGGAATTATTTCTTTGTCTTTGGGTATCCACAGCTAATTGCAGCCTAGAAATGAAACTTTGTTTGCCTTGCTTGGATTCTTCTGTTTTGTTTTTATTTCACAACCCCCCTTCTAATATATGTTTGGATTCAATTTGCATAAACCTGTATGACCAGGAGTTAGAAATGTGCATGTTCAAGCTTATGGCCACCCAAAATGTTTTTTTTTTCTTTTTGGATTGGGGAAGAGTTAAAAATTTGTATTTTATTTCTGTCTTTGACCCCACTGGGGAGATTTTCCCTCACCTCCTGTCCCTGTGACCCTCATACAAGAAATAAAGATATAAGGACAGGAAGACACAACCAGCAATAAAAAATTTAACCCCCTCTGATTAAAAAAAAAAAGTTTGTTCTTGTCTGTCTTAATTGGAGAGATTTTCCCTTACTTCCAGTGGTGATGGGAAGTAAGTACTAACCTTTTCCTGCTCTATCCAAAACTAAATAAAATCTTTGACTGGAGTTAGGCTTTAAAACAATTGGTAATTGTATTTCCAGGAAGTCCTGTCCCATAGTAAGTTTCTGTTGGCAGCTTTAAACAAGATATTTCGCCAACAAGTACAGTCAGGTCCATAAATATTGGGACATCAACACAAGTCTAACATTTTTGGCTGTATACACCACCACAATTGATTTGAAATGAAATGAACAAGATGTGCTTTAACTGCAGACTGTCAGCTTTAATTTGAGGGTATTTACATCCAAATCAGGTGAACAGTGTAGGAATTACAACAGTTTGCATATGTGCCTCCCACTTGTTAAGGGACCAAAAGTAATGGGACAATTGGCTTCTCAGCTGTTCCATGGCCAGGTGTGTGTTATTCCCTCATTATCCCAATTACAATAAGCAGATAAAAGGTCCAGAGTTCATTTCAAATGTGCTATTTGCATTTGGAATCTGTTGCTGTCAACTCTCAAGATGAGATCCAAAGAGCTGTCACTATCAGTGAAGCAAGCTATCATTAGGTTGAAAAAACAAAACAAACCCATCAGAGAGATAGCAAAAACATTAGGCCTGGCCAAAACTACTGCTTGGAACATTCTTAAAAAGAAGGAACACACCGGTGAGCTCAGCAACACCAAAAGACCCGGAAGACCACGGAAAACAATTGTGGTGGATGACCGAAGAATTCTTTCCCTGGTGAAGAAAACACCCTTCACAACAGTTGGCCATATCAAGAACACTCTCCAGGAGGTAGATGTATGTGTGTCAAAGTCAACAATCAAGAGAAAACTTCACCAGAGTGAATACAGAGGGTTCACCACAAGATGTAAACCATTGGTGAGCCTCAAAAACAGGAAGGCCAGATTAGAGTTTGCCAAACAACATCTAAAAAGGCCTTCACAGTTCTGGAACAACATCCATGGACAGAAGAGACCAAGATCAACTTGTACCAGATTGATGAGAAGAGAAGAGTATGGAGAAGAAAAGGAACTGCTCATGATCCTAAGCATACCACCTCATCAGTGAAGCATGGTGGTGGTAGTGTCATGGCGTGGGCATGTATGGCTGCCAATGGAACTGGTTCTCTTGTATTTATTGATGATGTGACTGCTGACAAAAGCAGCAGGATGAATTCTGAAGTGTTTCGGGCAATATTATCTGCTCATATTCAGCCAAATGCTTCAGAAGTCATTGGACGCCGCTTCACAGTGCAGATGGACAATGACCCAAAGCATACTGCAAAAGCAACCAAAGAGTTTTTTAAGGGAAAGAAGTGGAATGTTATGCAATGGCCAAGTCAATCACCTGACCTGAATCCGATTGAGCATGCATTTCACTTGCTGAAGACAAAACTGAAAGGAAAATGCCCCAAGAACAAGCAGGAACTGAAGACAGTTGCAGTAGAGACCTGGCAGAGCATCACCAGGGATGAAACCCAGCGTCTGGTGATGTCTATGTGTTCCAGACTTCAGGCTGTAATTGACTGCAAAGGATTTGCAACCAAGTATTAAAAAGTGAAAGTTTGATTTATGATTATTCTGTCCAATTACTTTTGGTCCCTTAACAAGTGGGAGGCACATATGCAAACTGTTGTAATTCCTACACCGTTCACCTGATTTGGATGTAAATACCCTCAAATTAAAGCTGACAGTCTGCAGTTAAAGCACATCTTGTTCGTTTCATTTCAAATCCATTGTGGTGGTGTATAGAGCCAAAAATGTTAGAATTGTGTCGATGTCCCAATATTTATGGACCTGACTGTACATTTAAATATTAGTAACTGAAGAAAACCTGGTTTATTAAGGATACTTTCAAGTCTATTTAAAGGCAAATTGAAATGTTTAATTTGTGCCAGCTTACCTTCAAATAAATACATTGTGTGCAACCTCTTTCTGTGTAGTTGATTCTCCATTTTTACCAGGTGATCCTGCCAGCAGGATCCTTCCGGAGTGCTTCTGTAACAGAATGACCGTAGTCAGTGGCAGTTTCTTAACTGGTGGAGCGGCGTTCTCACCTTATGATGCCAGCTTCTGAGGACTATATGGTGTTGTGCAAACCCATTAGAGCACCTAAACAATCATCCTGTGTCTTCGAAGCAAAAGCTGTAACTTCCTTCTGTAAAGTCTCTACGTTTTTCTCTGACGGAAACTCTAGAGGCTCTGCACTCACAGCTATGGTGCACCGTTCTGTTTCTGAAGCTGTGTGCCAAAGTTGTTGAGATGTCCTCAGCTTTCAATGTAGATGGTTCTCATCTAATTAAATGCTAAAAATGTATACAAAATGCAACAAAGCAGTTATCTGGTGTATTTTAACAATAAAAATATAGAATTTTGTGTCAGTGGTTAAGTTGTACTTTAAGCCCAAGGTGAAGGCTGTGATTATTCCAAGAACTGAATAGTTTAAGATTACATGTCCTAGACAAACCGTTGATAGCCCAGTCTGGTTTCACAATGTAGTCACAATGTATGCCCAAGATGTTTCAGCTGAGGATTGCACCATTTCCTGAGTATAGGTTTATATATTGATACCTTGTCTTTCACCACTGTGTGGCATTTGAAACATTCATAGATACGTGACAGGCTTTGTCTAGCATATGATTGGTTAAGACTTAGCAGTGTGACACTGAATCCTGTATGCACAGTCCCTCCTTTGTTGTCTTTTGTAGGTGTGTTTTGCCTGTAAAAAGGTGACAGGATATTTTTACCTTACAGACAGTTTTGCTTCCGGATTTGTACACTTCTATTAGTACACTTCTATTACGGTCATTAACTTTTATGTGATATCTTTTTCTAAGCTGTTATTTTATTTCATAGACGGACATCCTGAGCCTCCAACAAGTTGCATTCACTACAACTTAAAGCAAATATATTGTGCAATATTTTAAAGGTTAACATTGATAACCCAGCCAACAAAAGCAAGCACATCAAAGAGCACTTGTACCTATGTAGTAAAAGAATACAACAAAATAGGTGGTAGAGTTAAGTATTATTTGCTTCTCCAGTTGTCAACATTTTCGTGAGTTTTGGAAGAATTAGATTTAAAGAGGCTTTGTCCATACCCACACCCTCTCTAGCTAATCACCTAATTTGTTAAAATAAAATAAAGCTGAGCTAGATGCCCGAAAAACTTGTGTACGTTTGTGATCATGTGATGCATCAGGTCCTACAACTTCACTGTGGAGTGGGAGGGTCCTCTTTCGGGATGCCCACATTGCTTCCTATTTCTGTATAAGGCATCACAGGATGGATAGTCTCATCTACCATGCCTTTAACAAAGAGGTGAAGAAATGCATAGAGTGGGCTTGTGGTTATTGGTTTCCCAATTGATCTAGACATCAAAACTATGTTAATCAGCGTACCCAGTAGAGCAATTTTAATGTTCATATTTAAAAGCTTTGCAGGACCAATAGTAGCACAGATGGACTTGCCTGATGAGTCTGTGGCTCCAGGACATCACGTTTCCCACTTGTGACCATTAAAGTTGTTCTTTTCAAGTTTTTGGGTGTGTTGGTGAACATTTTTTTTTTATGTCTGACTAGTACAGTGACACCATCTGCCACACTCTCCCCAAGTACCCCCATTGTTAAGGTCCTAAAACCATTTGGAGTGCATATTCATATATTATTGGGGTTATATGTGATGCCCAATAAACCCCTTCCAGCAATGAGAATAGGGTGTATCTAACAGTTTTTGACCTGTACATTCTTTGTCATAAAAAATATAGCGAATGCCCCATCCTATTGGTGGTAGGTATTTATCTTGAAATTTTGGAATAATTACACACGTATGTTTCTATATGAAAAGTTTAGGAGCATAGATGTAGACATTTTATTGACATTTTTTTTTTTACATTGTCAAATGGGTTTACATATGAATTGTATACAATTATCACTGTTTTTATCGTATTTGTCTTATTAAGCCTACATTGGATGTGGTTATATGCCTTTAAAAAATTTTCAAACTGCCAAGCCCAGTTGAGTCAGTCCTGTAGCACAGTTCCTCTTGGAGCACTGCATACTGGTGTCAATACAAGGGTCCATTGCAGCGACATTACAACGAACGTTAGATAAAAATATACCTTGTGGGGAAAAAAAAATTCACCTGCCAGAGCCGACATAACCAGACGTAGCATCTGGATTTCTTCAACACTTCCTATTACTGTATTATACATGTATTAATGTTGTCTTCTATGTCATGTTCCTTTCTTTTGTGTGCCTTTCATGTCCCATCTCCCCCCCTCTTCTTCTTCTTCGCAGTCTTCTCATTTTCCTTGTACACTCTTTCTCCATATGCCAATGATTCCTCGGATTCCTCCGAGAGGCTAAGTTGTGTCTGTGTACGCACTTGAACTGATTTATCTTAACACAGGCGAGACCAGAGAAAATATAGAGCCAGTTAAGAATTGCCAATCGTCTGTAAAATTGTATCCTGGGTTTTTCCATTTAGAAGTCTGTGTAGTGCTTTTAATAACGGTTCTTTAGCCGCGAGAATTTTCCCACAGTTAAAAAAAAAAAAAAAAAAAAAAAAAAGAGCGCTGTCCTGTTAAAAGAAGAGATTTCTAATAATCTGCTTCTTCACGGAGGGAAATACAGCGTTTCTTCCTTTATCCTGGCAGGTTAGAACCAGAGACCAAATAGAACCCATTGCCAGTCTGTCATCATAATTGAATTTTTATCTTTTAATCCACATTTGTAAGCAACTTTGGCTTTATAAAAGGGAGCACTATGAAGAGCGAGCAGGTTATTAGTGAGAAAAGTAGACCTGTCAGAAAGTATTAACTGTATGATTAAATATTATATTAAACTATATGCCATACTCTCACCATTTGTTATAGAAGTACATTTTTCATTTTCTTTGCCCAGTGACCTGTCCCTCTCACTACTTTTACTTCTCTGCAGCCAATAACGTTCAATGTTAGCGATATTAGACGGGTTCAGCATCACTGCCAGCAGATTGCCACTTTTCAAAAACAAGATTTTGGTGATGGGCTGTTGCCTTCAGGGCACTGGAATTGGCAACTGTGCAAACCAATGTAACTATATCAGAATGTAAGGACTTGATCACACCAGCTTACAAGCTAAAATGTTGTCACAAGGCAATTTTCCCATTTTCTTTTTCGCTTTAAGTATCACAAAAATGCTTCCTCAAAGCCTATGCACTGTAGCATGATGTGATGAGTTGTGCTGCATAAATATACATCATGTCTGCATTTTTTTCCAATGTACAGGGCATATTGAAAACAATTGTTATTGGTGTGCCTTTGTATTGGGCCTTTTGTTGATCTGGTCAAATCAACACAGCTCAATATCGATAGTGCTCTTTGAGGATAAAGTGACAGTATCAGTGTAAGCTGCCTCCCCTCATCCACTAATACTAACCTCTCTAGTGCTCTTTCAATGATTCTTCCGCAGTTACAGCCCTTGCAAAATACCTAATGCTTTTGTATATGGGGGGAGCATGTGACCTTCTGCCATGATTTAGAGGGGGTTATAGAAGAAGCCACATTGTAGGCGTGCTGGAATTTAATTGGGTCGGAGGTGACTTAACACAGACTGGTCCCCTTTACCTGAAAAAGCAATCTAA
This sequence comes from Staurois parvus, assembly GCF_062004578.1. Taxonomy (NCBI): domain Eukaryota; kingdom Metazoa; phylum Chordata; class Amphibia; order Anura; family Ranidae; genus Staurois; species Staurois parvus. The sequence goes on along the minus strand of NW_028317802.1, from coordinate 3,158,978 downwards.
CTTTGTCAAAGTGACATTAGTTGAGTTACAGGATAAATGTTGGCCCAACTAAATTTTTTTTTTGTTAGAACCTTAATAGGGTTTTAAATTCCTACTTTCTCTGATACAACTCATGGAGCTCATTACCTTGCATTGGAAAAAAAAAAAGTGTATGCAAGTGTTGGCCATTTGAAGGCTACCTTAACACACCAAATGTTAATGAGAATGCGTTAACTCGTCAAAGAGTAACAATTTCATTCTCTACCCTCAGTAAATATAATACACAGGGAGGGACAGGCATCCTGGTTTTACAAGATTACCATAGAGCAGTACTGCTAGACCAACTAAAAGCATGGTTAGCTCCTACCCAAAAGAAACCTTGTGTTTTGATTGAACAAGCAGCTCTTGGCTGTTCAGACTTTACATATTTGCTCCACCAAACAACCACTGAAATATCCAAAGCATCCATTTGTATCTGCCAGAATAGATGTGTGGCTACATTTAATAAAACTGCAACATACACCTCTTTTGATCTCGTGCATGACCTACCTTTACAAATATTCAAATTCCTAATCCCAATGTTCTCAGTGCAGCCATGGATAGCCTGGGTGTTCTCTCCTCCTAAGTGACATCCCGGAAGAAACACGTAACAAAGATGTATAAAATTATTCAAATCACTAATTTTCTTAAAACTCTTAAACAAGATTCTCTATCCTTGGATAAGAGGGTATGGGACTATTATCACACATTAACGGACAACAAGGGAGGAATATCATGGTTTTATAACCATTTACAACTGAATGACTCAATGGTTAACACTAAAGCTATGCTTAAGCGGGAACGGGAACTAAATCAAACCTTTTCAATTCAAGAATGGAGTCAGGCATATACCTATAGCTATAAATCAACTCATTGTGTATCACACTGGGAAAATGCCCTAAAAAGTATTCCTAAGTGGTACCTCACTCTTTATAGACTATCTGTTCTGTTTCCAAACACCTCCTCAGAATGCTGGAGGAATTGTGGCCAACAGGGCAACTTCATGCATATACTTTGGACTTGCAAGTCGATAGTGAGTTTCTGGAACTCTACATTCTCTCTAATGTCATCTATCTCAGGTATTATAACCCCTCCAACACCCGAATTATCTCTACTAGGGCTAAGAATTAGTGACTTTCCAAAACAATTTTGCAAATTAATTATGCACATATTAATCACTGCCCGTATAACAATTTCTAATAAGTGAAAAAAAGACCTAGCGCCATCCATTTCGGAAGTTGTGGATAGAACACACCTACAATGTTCATATGAATACTCTTTCGCACTAATAATGGTAGTGAGAAAAAATTCAGGCAGGAATGAGAACCCTGGTTAACCTTCAGTGAGATCCGGAAATTACCTCCTATATAAATATCATACCTTTTAGTAATGATATAGCTCCACAGGATGGTGAGGATAAATATGTTTTTGTTGATTTTATTCTTTGTAAATTGTTTAGAACGGAATATTTCTTAGTCTCAGACTGGTGAAAAATTATAACTTGCTGACTTACTGATAGACTTCTGAAAGCTAAAAAATTAGCTAATATGCTAATTACTGCATCGCCTGTATGTTATATACACCTACGATCAACCAACCATCTCCTAGATTGTAAGCTCGAAAGAGTAGGGCCCTATAACCCCTCGTGTGCTGTTTGTAGTTGCTGTAATGTTTCATGTATTGTCCCCCCATCTATTGTACAGCGCTGAGCAAACCCTTTGGCGCTATATAAACTCGACGTAATAATAATAATAATAATAACCATCAGTTTGTACAGTTCCATGTATGTATGGAAATAATAATAAAGATCCTATTGTTGGAGAGAATGCGTACTGCAACAAAGTGAATCTTTCGTTAAGTGTTACTGGTTAATTTTGGCTTTGGTTAAGAGTTACATTTTTGTTAGGGGGAGCTTAATTGTTTTGCGTATTGGGTTAAACTTTTTTGGGTTAGTGAGAGGATAGGGTTAAAGAGAACTACTTTATATGGAAAGCTTTAATGATAAAAACTGGAGCAAAGGTGGGCATTTCCTGCAGCAACCAATTGATTTAATCTTTCACACAATCCAAGCTCTCTGCTATGAGACATTGCCCCGATTTTGTTGTGGATTTTGTAAACCAGACCTATGCCTTTTCATCGTATGTTGTATATCCCTGCAAGTTTTTCTTCTGATTGCAAGCCTAAAATGGATTCCATTCTCCTTTTTTCAATCTCTGGCTTCCTGGGAGGCAAACTCCATTACCCATAATTCATGGCTGCTGTGAAAATACCATAACCCTTCTGTAAATATCACATTGTAGAGACCTCTTATAACAGACAAGGTAAATTGTTAGTCTGCCATGTGCTAGAGGCATTTAGAATTATTTATGAGCCCCTGTAATTTACAGCAATCTGCCTATTTTTGGTACTTGTTGACCAAGCACATTTATGTGAAAGAGATTGGTGGACATGGGGAGGATTTTCTCACCTTTTAGGAACAAAAACTGTGATCACATACTGTGTATGCAGTTCATTTGCCAGTATTCAATAGTGAAGGCCTTTTCGCTTGAACTATAATTTTCCATGATTATATGTAAGAAGGAACAGTTATGTTGATTAAAATGAAACTCCAGGATCTCATATATATGCTCATTTATCTGTTCTACCTTTAGTATCGCTATAAGCATAATCCATGTGCACATTTTAGTGCCTTTGCCCCCCAAATTATCCAAAATTAGGGTAATGGCGCTTGCCTGAGTGGTTGCTATGGGGGTGGCAGCAGCTGAAGTTCTGCTTCGTTAGTCACCACTTCCAGCCTAATGATTAGACAGTGGAAGAGCGACTGTGCGATGTCAGCCTTTAGTTTGCAATGATAAAGTGTATGTAAATCCTAACAATATCTCCCAGCACTGGTTTTATCATGGAGACAGAATACCGTTGTGCCAATCTCGGTGTATAACAGTTTCCTTTTCTTTTTTTTTTTTTTAAATGCCACATGTGGTAGAAATTAGAAATTTTGCATAACTCCAGACCTGATGATAGCGCTTCTTAACAAGCGCCCCCCCATCATCGGCCCAACTTAAAGGTTACATTACAGTTTACAAGCAGACCATAGCAAAGGCCTGGAAGTCCACTACAATAGGTTTTTCAGAAACGAAAACACTACCCAGGCCATGATCCACAATATAGAATCTACTGTTATTGATTAAATTCCCCAATAAATGAAAGTCTGGCAGCCATGGATGGACCATTTTTTTACCCCTGCATTTTGATACATCTTTCTTACTACCTTGACCATACTCCATTCAGATGAAGCTTTGGTCTCCTAGCTCTTTGGTACATTATTAGTTGGTGACCTCCGGAAATCCCTATACCCACCCTTTCTCTTCTCTCTCCTTCTACTCCAGTTTCATTACCTTTCTTTTTAATTGTATAGTCCTATCCATAAATAGTATGCTTAAGATGCGCTTATTTGGCCCAAGAACAGTATGAATATGCCGAAAATCTGTAATCCTGAATGACAATGTTTGTATGTTATATGTAAAAACGGTGGGTTGTTCAAGGCTTATTATATCCACATTGTTTATTGTTGTAACTAGCCAACATATCATGTTTTATATGGATCTCTGTACCTTGAAGCTGTACTGTTCCAATACATTTATTGAACAAGACATCTTACAAGTGATATTTCAATACAGGTCTATTCAATACAGCATTGTGATGCAATGGTTCCTTATTGCAACACACTGCACTAAAGTTCTGCATGCAGTGCATTTTTTTTTAGCATACCCACAGCAGTTATGTAATGAGAACCAACGCCATCGAGGCATTATATTTTGCCTTGTTTGTTGGGTTTGTTCTGGAAATGGCCATTGTAGCCCCACTGCATCTGGCATGGACGAATCTTTAGGGAGATGGGCAAAGGAGGAGATGTTCAGTAGTCCTAAAACAGTTTGTCATAAAAGCGACAATGCTGCTTCTCCATAGATACACTATGACAAGTGAGCATTGTCACCATAGGACAGAAAGTGTGTTATTGGAAGGATTACCAGCTGAAAATAAAGAGGGGAAAGCCAAGTAGAGGAAAGGAAACAAATGCCATCCCCATCACTTCTAATGGCTGGTAAATTGCAATTTCTTAAATGCTGTCAATGGTATTAGGTAGATTTTAGGGCTCAAGCACCTAGATACTGAAATTTATGCAATATTTTGTTAGAATAATCCTGCATAATAAATCAACCATAGCGCATCTCAAATTATGCCTGTACGATGCGTACAGACAGCTAAATGGGCTCTTATAATGCAGCGTTTGGTGTGTGGTCCTGCCAGATCACGTTCTCTGCGCATTGCATTGTTCTCTTCTTTTTTTTTTTTTTTAAGTAAATTTTATTGAAATGTCACACACGTCATAAAATTTGATTGGCCACAGCACGTTGCACAGCAGTAGATTGCCTCACACTGTGCTGCACTAGAAAAAGCAATGCATGCAGTACTTTTTTTTGCGCACACCACCACAGTGCAGTGGTGTGGAACGGGCACATAAGGACACAAGGCATTTTGTGTTGTCATGCGGTAGGACTATGCTTGAATAGCCACTCAACGCAAAGCCACTTCATCTGGGGTGAATATACCCTAAAACCTGAAGTCATTCTGTGACTGTGCCACCACTGCCTAGTGAATAGCTCATTTAGGGCCTGGTGAACATGTAAATAATGATGTGAAGGAGCAGAATGACTTCGGCATTGAGTGACTGAAGGTTGAGATAGTTCTGTTCCTGTGCCAATGCATACACTTTGTTTACATTTCCCCATGACCCTTAATTAGTTCACTAGTCAGTAGCTGCGGCACATATGGCTATGTCCATTCACACTTGTGTACATGTATAAAACTGTACACCGTATGGATCTGAATGCATTATTTTATACACCCATTTGCTTGAACTGTTGATCTAGCCACACAAATTACAGTCTGGTTGTCTTGTCTCTTTAAATTTGCCAAGAACCATGTACTGTTAGGGCTTTTGAAAGGCCAAGAACCATGTACTGTTGGTGCTTTTGAAAGGCCAAGAATCATGTACTGTCGGGGCTTTTGAAAGGCCAAGAACCATGTACTGTCGGGGCTATTGAAAGGCCAAGAAGCATGTACTGTTGGGGCTTTTGAAACGCCAAGAACCATGTACTGTCGGGACTTTTGAAAGGCCAAGAACCATGTACTGTCGGGACTTTTGAAAGGCCAAGACCCATGAACTGTCGGGGCTTTTGGAAGGCCAAGAACCATGAACTGTCGGGGCTTTTGGAAGGCCAAGAACCATGAACTGTCGGGGCTTTTGGAAGGCCAAGAACCATGAACTGTCGGGACTTTTGGAAGGCCAAGAACCATGAACTGTAGGGGCTTTTGAAAGGCTAAGAACCATGAACTGTAGGGGCTTTTGAAAGGCTAAGAACCATGAACTGTAGGGGCTTTTGAAAGGCTAAGAACCATGAACTATTGGGGCTTTTGAAAGGCCAAGAATCATGTACTGTTGAGGCTTTTGAAAGACCAAGAACCATCTACTGTTGGGGCTTTTGAAAGCCCCACTCTTTTTTTTTTTTTTTTTTTTTTTTTTAGTCAAAGCAGATGGCAGTAAGCCTGTCCAGTGCTCATTAGTGCACATGAAAAGTCTTATATATGTAACTAAATAGTGGATCACTGCAACTACAGGAACTATACACTGCTTAGCATTCGTATTAGAAGACATACAGGTTTATATAACCCAATGCACAGGATTGTGCATCAGTCCATAGCAACTAGAGCTCACCCTTGATTGCTTTAGTGTAGTCAAAATAATAGAAGATGATTACTCTATGTACGATGAAGGGGGAGGGGATTTCCATTTTGCAGAAGTATTTATATTGTCTGTTCTATAGCCAGAAGGTTAATATCACATAATTTGAAAAATGAATACAGTTAAATTGCCTGAGACTCATTGCAGTATAAATAACTAAATATTGCACACATACACATACAACATCCTTGAGAATGTGAGCATTTCATGCTCATCATATATGCCTTGAGCATTAACTAAAATATCTGCTGATGTAGGCAAGTTCTTGTCATATTATTCCTGTAGGTGCAAATGGTGCTATTGTTCTGAAAGGTGACAGTGATCATGAGTGTTATGCCTCTGCTGAAGTATGGTATAAATATCTCTGCATAGATGACTAAATGAATGCAGACTTTTGAAAATCAACACAGGTACTGAATATTGTACTGAAGCATGAAATCGATGAACATGGAACTTTTCATATGATTCCTATTTTTATAAGCTTGCTCTTGTCTATTTTTATTGCTGTATTGGAGCATTCATTCTCAACCAGGATTCCGTGCAACAGAATACTTATGTTTATATGAGTACCTCCATATACCTGAAGTGCAGCCATTCATGTCTATGGGCAGCTATATGCAGCACCTGGGCTGCCCAGGTGGAGGAAAAACATTAGGATTTATGTTGTATGTGCAAGAGCCTGAGCGTGTTAGCTGACATTCACCTTTGTGCTCCCTACACACAAATGGGCCGATCAGGTCAGCCTGTCAGTTTTTTAGGCGGATGAAATCCGTTTACACCCAATTATATCCAATCCGATCTGATCTGCTAAAAACAGACTGATAGTGATATATTCCTCAATCAGATCGGATGGCATTTGGGTGTTACATCCAACCGCTCATAGGGAAGAGTGGGTTTTGTCTGAGTTTGCTCTGCATAAACAAACTGGACTCAGGCCACCCTCCTGCTCAGCGGGGATCAGTGGACAGGTCCCGCACTGAGCAAGCGAAGTCCGCCCCGTCTGGAAGGTGCCTTCATTTGCTAGTCAATCCATTTATATCTGCAAGTGTATCGAGTGTAACACTAAATCTAAAGGTGGCTCAGTTGCTCCTCCATCTAGAGTGGAGACACCTGAAGACAGGCCAGATCACAAGGTAAAAAAAAGAACAGCCTAAAAAAAATGTAAACAGCCATTACACCTATAGATTGATAATCTGCAATACATTACCTCTATGTTTTTGGGTTTAACCTCTTGCCATCATTGTGGCAGCAAAAAAGGGTGGCTTATTTTAACGCCCACACGCCGCACATATGCGTGGTGCTTAAAATTCTTTTTTTTTACTTTCCAGTGTATGCTAAAATTGTACTGTCGCTCTTATTTTTCCACCTTGAAGATAAAACTAGATCACCTGTTTGTGTGAAACTAAGACTTTCTCTCTGCCACTGCTATGCCAACAAAACACAGTGGTGCTATCACTCCTGCAGCTTCTATCAAGTGGGATTTGTGTAGGTGTGAAATGAACTAGGAACCTCTTTAAGAAAAACATTTCTGCCTGTGTCAGAGGTTTTGGGTCATGGAAAGGTTCTGCATCTACGTTTTCTCTTGCTTTATACTGACCGATTCTCGAGGCGGTTTCTGCAGGCTCTATTGTATGGCTTTGATGCATTGCAGGAAGAGAATTAGTTGAACTTGCTATTGTGCGATAAGAGGAATCTTCACGTATGGAAGTGGGAAAGGAAAATCAAAGCATTTCTGTCTTACAGAGCCTCAGGAGAGGGAAATACAATTAACCTGTTCATCGAACACTGCTTTTCTCCTTTCATGTTCAGTATCGCTATCTTTCACGTTCCTCAGTCTTATCTTATATTTTTTCTTCTCCCATAAACTTATCACTGCTGTGCTCTCTTCTGTTGCCAAGCCTAGTCCACTCTCCTGTCCTTGTCACATTCAGTCATGGTTCTTTCTTAAGGACTTCTTTTTTTCTTGTCTTCCTTAGAAATGCTCTTCACTTTAAAGGAACCCTATACTGGAAATACAGTATGCACTTCCTTATCAAAATGTTGGTTGCATGAGTGTCATGCTGATACAGTGGTTCCAATAGGTTTAACGTCAATGACCTTAAACAAGCATATAGCTAAGACATTTTCTGTAAATTTGGTGCATTCATGTGCCAGGCAACCGGGAACTTGTGAATGGAAGCCTACATATTTCTATCATTTCAGGTATTTTTTTTGAGGTAAGAGAAGTTTTTACATTTGCCCATAGCTATGCACTCTTTACCTATGGCTGAAAGGGGCAGCTTACTTTATATTCAGATTAAAAGCCACTCTTTGCAAAAAAAAATTATTAAATGCACATATAGTATATTTTGCAGAAAGTAGGCTGCGTGGGTCCGCATGATTTCTAATGATGGCTGCCCGGACACTGCAAACCCCAAAGAGCGAAAAAAAAAGAGGGATGTTCTACAACAGAGTGAGCATTTGAAAGCAATACTATCAATATTGACTCGCTAAGTGTGGGGTAAAGTAGAAGGGTGGCAGAAAGAGCAGTGCCTGATGCTCTGGAGAAAGTCTAACCAGGGCAGCAATAGAGCCAAGGAACACGGATCAATGATCTTGCAGGACCACTTCTGTCTGAAGGTGAGTGGCTGGTAAAGCACAGTCTTTGGGGAAGACCTATCTATAGCGAAGCTTTGATCTTTTTAGTTTAATGTGGTACTGGACATTTAATCAGGTGCTGTGAAACACAGATGTGACCACAAAATTATTCTTCCAGAGGCTGATTTAGAGTCTGAACACACTTCCCCAGCTGTATGCGCAATGTGCATTTGGTGGGGGGGTACAGGTGTTGTCATTAGGGGAGGTGGTGGGAATGCGGTCAGGTGTAGTGGTTAGGGTAGGGCTGGGGATGGAACCAGTGGAGGGGGTGTGGATAAGCGTAAGGTGCTATAGTTATAGGAGGGGGAGATAATGGGGATCAGGCATAGTGGTTAGGGAAGAGACATGCGGTAAGGGTCAGGCACAGTGTTTAGGAGAGGGGATGGGATCAGACATGGTGGCATAGGGATGGAGGTCGGGCACAGTGGCTAGAGTTGGAGTTGGGTGTCATGGTTAGGGAAAGGGTTACAGTAATAGTGTGTGGATTTCCTAACAGCCTTTGGGAGTTGGATCCATGGACTAGAGCCGTGGTCTTCAAACTGTGGCCTGGGGGCCAGATGTGGCCCTTTGCTTGCCTTTATCCGGTCCTTGGGGCATTACTTCATCCACTGATACCAACAATGAGGTATAATCCCCCCCCCCCCACTAACCATAATGCAGGATCATAATTCCTCCCGCTAACACCAACAATGGGGCACAATTCCCTGCAAGGACACCAACAGCTGGGCCTAATTACACCAACAATGGGGCACAATTTCTCCCAGTGACACCAACAATTGGGCCCACTGACGCCAATGATGGGGCACAACTCCTCCCACTGATATCAACAATGGGGCACAATTTATCTCACTGACACCAACAATGGGGCACAATTCTGCTCAGAGCCAGTCAGCCCATCATTTGATTTGTGCAGCCTACACATGGAACTTCCAAGTGACATTCAATGTTTTTGGGCACTGATTTCACCTATTTAAATTGCAGTGACTCATATTGGTGTTTTTGTGTCAAAAGTAGCATAGTACTGTTTTCAATAGTAAGAAGAACCAACTGTCAAATATTCTTTCATTCAAACCTGTTCCACCTTGTCAGACATGAGAATACCAACTGGAATAGTGGTGTCTACTTCAGTGGTTTCCATCTTCTAGGGGCATCATCCAGGTATGATATATACATAGTTACATTGGTCCAAACTATACATAAAATATCTATATCTAGAATTCCTCTTTAAACACAAACATAAGAACACTTTTTTTTTTTTTTTTTTTACGGTGATTGGTGAAAAGGAATTTTACTCCATGTTCACAAAATGTATAAATGGAGGCTTCCCACACCAAGTGTTGGTGATTGTGCACTAGGATGGTCCAGTGACATGTTTTCTACAAATTTGCACTGTATGGTGCATTATGTTTGTGTTATACAGATTACAGTGAATTGCATTTTTTGAAGGGTGACCATTGATGAAAAGATGTTTCAGATAATATATGTGATCAGATAGAAATCAGTTTAATGTGAAAGGTAATGGAAGCGTGTGTATTGCTTTATAACCTTTATTTCTGTGTACTTTAGATATATACCCAGCTGTAGTCATACATGTTCATTAGATATGCAGACTCGGTGACAAAATTCATTATTAAAAACATTTTCCATCCTGCTTCTTTGGATTTTCTCTGCGGTAGAAAACAAACTTCTATTTGACCCCAAAAAAGAATAGAAAATCGAACGAACTTTCAAAACAAAAAATGTTGAATGAAATTCTACAAGTATATAGCCAGCTTTACAAATGAGACGTCAGTTAAACCAAAAAACTGGCTATTTGTGGAGAGAAGTTTTAACAGGCCTACAGAGGGAACTATTAACTGCTTGATAAAGATTTCTGGTTTTGACAGGAGTTCTATTTAAAAATTATTCATGTTGCCTTCCGCAGTGCCCCCAGTCTTCTTTCTCTTTCTGCTCAATATATGGTAATCTCCGTAGCGACTGTCAAAAACTCACTTTGATAGAAATTGCCCTGCCAATGACTTTTTCTGTGGATTCTAATGATCCTTATCTGATGCTACATTTTAATTACATTGGAAATTGCATAGTAGGGAAGCGATGAATGAAACGCCAAGAGGTCAGCTCAAACCCGTGCTGGATTTGGCAGGTTGTATGGGGAACAATCTTAAGATTTTCACACATCCTGCCTCTGCATTAACTGCTTCATGTCCCAGTGCAAGGCTCCTGATTTACATGGCATTTTCTGATGCAGATCATATGTTTCTATAATAGTCACATTCATTTGCATGTTGAGTACATGTGCCGATGCAGCTTCAAGGTGGCTTGTAGGTTTTGGTGGCTGGCCGGCATTTTTAGGATTTTGCTATGAAAGCTGAGGTCCTGTAAAGATGATAGCGGGCAGCAGATATCTCCATGATTATGAATGGTATATGTCTGAAGCAGTGCTGGCCCCACCATGATACTTGCCCAGTGCTGGCTGCAGCACAGATGTGGTACTCCTTATTCTTCATTTTGGAGCAAAGGGTCAGGATCTGAATCTGCAGATCCTCAAGACTCAAAACCTCTGTGCTGCAGACTGACTAAGGCACTTGTTATTACCCTTTGCAGTATAGGATCTTCAGGAGGATCACTTGATTTTATTGGGCCACTTATGAACAACAGGTTCATTTAATTGCATCCCTGCTTAAAGGGTCATTGTAAAGAAATGTCATACCTTTCAAGAAGCTGTATATTTGCCCTTCAGGCTTGCTGGGACACTGCTCGCTGGCTGCTGCATGCATTCCACACTCCCAGTTTCCTCCCCTAGCTTGTACGTCACTACAAGATGTACAAGCCAGAGGGAGGAACCATTGCATTTGATGGGGGAAACTGGTAATCTACTCCTCCTGCCTGTCAAATACCTACAGTGGCCAGTGAGTACATCAGAGGTGTCATTTTAGACACAATGGTAAGCATGGAGTTTTTTGAGTTTTTTTGTTACGTTCTTTACTCTGTGTTGAAAGGGTTACTTTCAATATGCCTCCCCTACCACGCTGCTAGAACAAAGAAAAATATAAGTACTTAGGAAATGGTAATTAGTCCATACCATTGCCACCTCAAATCTGAGCATTTAGAGAGAACAACGTATTCCTCCAAGCCTGGTCACCTTTGATGACCATAATCTTGACTTCACCACCAAGATAGGCATGGTTGTGAGGCATGTTCTTGACAACTTAGTCTAGTTTGTAGTTGTCACAAGCTGTATAGCCTAAATTCAATAAAACAACTCTTTAAAGGATAAGTTCACCTTTCGTTACATGTTATATCCATATTCAGGGTGTAACATGTTACGATCTGACTGGCCCCCGCACCCCCTGATGCCTGCTGTGACAGCTAGCAGGGGATGTTTTACCTACACCTGACTACTTTTAACATGCCAAATCCCATACATTGTAATCTGTGCCTGTTCACATTTCAACACTTAGTTGCTTGTACACTCTACACCAGGGGCGGACTGACAACTCATGGAGCCCCCGGGCAATAGGGGATCATGGGGCCCCTGTGTCCTTGCCCAAATTCAAAAAAGCCTATGAAAAAGGTACCAGGGGCAACTCATGGGGCCCCCTACTGACCTCGGGCCCTCGGGCAGTGCCCGAGTTTCCAAATGGTCAGTCCGCCCCTGCTCTACACCCTTTTGTACAAATAATTTATTTTAGTGTAACTAGGCATTTTGTGCCTATGAGACTTCAATGAGACTACATGTAGACGCGTGTGTTTTTTTTTTTTGAGCCTGAAGAACATTCTCATCCAGAACTGCCTTCCTCCCCTTGTCAAGCCCCAGATTAAAAGCAAACAAAAAAGAAAAAAAAAAAAACCTGATGTTTCATACACGTGCAAAAACTCTTGCAAAAAGCTTGTAAAAAGCTTTAAAATGCCAAGAAAACTTTAAAATCACAAGGAACATACTCTGCTCACTTGTGAATGCAGGCTAAAATGTACACTCTTTATGGGTTCTTGAAATATTGTCAGGGCAGTTTGGGAAATATATATCTTAAACCAATGTATAAAGTAATATTCTTCAGAAATACTGTATATAGAGGACCATTTTGTGCTCCTTTTTCTTACCCTCTTCATAAAATGTAGGATGTAGTGAACAGAGCAGGTTTGACCATTCTGGTAATGAAGTAATCAATAGAGAGGAGCAAAGTATAAATATCCAGCTTGTTTAATCATCTTGGCCTGCTATGCCCCATGCTGGGAGTTCACCATCTCCTGCCTGGCATATGCGGTATCCTACGGTCTCAATTATAGCACAGTCTCCGGGCCTGAAAGAAAATGAATGGAAGGGTTGAAACTTCATTCCTGCTGATTTCCGGGACCTGTCTCAGCCTCTACCTGGCTCATATGTAATCTGTTCTATTTTCTGTTCTATTTTAGCTTCTCTTCCTGATATTTCCCTCCTGTGTGTGGACATTGCTGTTTCTTTCTCACCTTACTTTTTTACCTCTTTATCTTTTGCTGTGCTTTAAGTTTTTTACGGTAATGTATTTTTCTCCCAAAGTGCTTAAAGTGGAATTGAACTCCAAAGTTATGTGGGAAATGTTGAAATGTTAATTGTGCCTATGTAGTACTCTGAAAAATATATAACTTTTGTCTAGAATCCCTTTTCTAAAATAGCTGTGCAGGAGATTTGGACTGAGATTTGGTGATGGCACTTTCTGGAGGCTCTGGCATGAGGAAGCAAAACTCTGCCTCTACCAAGATAGCCATCTACAAACAGAGACACAGTTCAGGACATGGTAAGTCCATAATAGGAAAAGATTGCCTTTTTGGGGCAAAGCTTCCACAGTTCAACTATCCTTTCATTTTGCTTACGTTGCTTATATATCATGTGAAAGGGACAGATTCTCTTTAGAGAACTGGATGGAGGTCTTCTGTTCTGAGACCAGGCCTTCTGAAAATCATCTCGCTGCAGTCTGTTCCACCTTGAATGGACAGTATTCTGATTATATTTTATATACTTTTTGGTTTTATCACTTGCCGAGTCTTGAGATTTTGGCTTGGTGTGCTCCTTGCATGCACCTGGTGTTGCTCATGAGCACAATTGTTCATAAACACGCGGCTCATTTCTGAGCACGTGCAATTGTTTTATAAATAAATATCAAGAAGCAGCAGCCGTGCTCTGTAAGCACTTGGCCTGTGACCCTTTGATTACAGCCTGTGACCCAGCAGTGGCTGCAAGCTGATTTGTGATTCACTCTGGGAAGACATCCAGTCTAGCAGAACCAATCACAGGTATCTTCCTCCAGCAACTCAGAGGCTTAATAGTATTTGGTTACCATTGATGCGTGCAGAATTTCATCAGTCTCCAACAGCTGGCAGGCTCAGGCCTCATAAACTAACTTTTTTTTTTTCCTCTCTCTCTTTCTCCCCTGAAACACTTTTTGTTCCTGCGGTCTCTGGATGATGATCTGACATTTGTACGACACAAGCGAAGAAGAAAAAAAAATATTATTTTCCAGTTCTGTTCAGTGTAGCTTTTTTCTAAGAACTCCTTTGTCCTTAGAGAAGTCCCGAATTTCATAATAGTAGAGCTTTGTTATGTAGTAACAGTCGTCACTACTCCTGTGATTCTGTCTTGAGAAGATGCATCGGTTTTGGCCACAACGTGTACATTGGGCAAACTAAAATGTGGCTGCACTTTGCAAGTAAAAGCATTACGTGATCTGTGGACCTTTTTAGACATTTTTTATATTGTACTGTAGGCCTTTTCCTTTAAACCAGTGGTCTCCAAACTGTGGCTCGAGGGCCGGATCCAGCCGTTTGATTGCCTTTATTTGGCCCTTGGGGCACTATTCCTCCCACTGGTATGAGGCAACATTCCTTCCACTGACACCAACATTGGGACCTAATTCCTTCCACTGATAAAAACTACAGAACACTATTACTTCCACTAACACTAAAGAAGGTGCAATTTTCCTCCCACTGGTATCATCATTGGGGTACTGTTTCTGCCACTGACATCAACAATTGGGCATAATTCCATCCACTGATATGAAATATGAAATATATAGCACTATTTCTCCTGCTGACACTAAAGATTGGCACTTTTCCTCCCACTGATACCATCGATGGTGCACTATTCCTGCCACTGACACCAATGCTGGAGCACAAGTCCTTCCCTGACACCAATGCTGGAGCACAAGTCCTTCCCTGACACCAATAATGGGGCACCGGTCCTTTCCCTGACACCAATGTTGGGGCACCAGTCCTTTCACTGACATGAGTATTGGGGCAAATTTTCAAATTGATACCAATGCTGGGGAACAATTCCATCCACTGACACCAATGTTGGTCTATTCCTATCACTGATATCAATGATGGGGCACTATTCCTATTACTGATACCAATAATGGGACACTATTCCTCTCACTGATACCAATAATAGGGCGCTATTCCTTCTATTGATACTAGCGATTGGGTATTATTTCTGCTGTATTTTCCACTACCACTGGTTACAATCTGGCCCCCCTAAAGTAAGAAGACCAGAAAACTGACCCTTTGGCCATAAAGTTTGGAGACCCCTTCTTTAGACCATAGTGACAAGACTCTCCTTTCTGTTTACTTGGTGGACATCTTAATAATTAGTCATCAACAACGTCACCATTATATATTGTATATCAACTTATATAACGTGTGTACCCATTTGTTGTTTTGAAGTGTACCTAAGAACCCTTTTTTTTTCTAGATGGAGAAGTGTAGAATTTTTTCAAATTTGTTGTGTCTGTGTCCCCGTAGGAGAGAATTACCCCTCCATTTGTTGCTATTGGGCAAAAAGTGATGGTAAATCCAACATTTTACAGTTGTCACCTAAATGGGTATGGAGGGTAAATATTTATTTGGCAACATCTATTCCAGTAAAATGTCCAGGGGGATTTTACTTACAATGGTTTACACTCTTTCCAGTACAGGAAATGTCGAGAAATCTCTATGAAGGGATACAGCGAGCAAAAAAAATCCAGGTTAGGACCAGAAGAGGTTTTACATTACCCCAGATGAGAGATGTTGCTTTGGCTGTAATAGGTGGTGGGCTTTGAGAAGGAACTCCAGCCTTGGCTATGAAAATAGTCTAGCATACATATTCTTGTTCCTTGTTCATGTAGGCAGAAATTAACTCTTCATACTTTTTTCTCTTACCCATGTTAGGACCAGAAAAGGTTCTACATGACCCCAGAAGTGAGAAGTTGATTTGGCCATTAAAGATGGTGGGCTTAGAGATGGAACTCCAGCCTTGGCTATGAAAATAGTGCAGCATACATATTGTTTGTTGCTCCTGTAGGCAGAAATGACACGTCACACATTTTTCCCAACTACAAAGCCAACATACAGCATTTTGCAGCAGCTGGGAGAAGGGCTGTAGTGGTTACAGTGTCAGAGCTTCAGCACAATTCCAGCACGCTAATGAAATTTGTTTTGGTATCCTGGATTGGGGGCCTCAGGTGTTCCAGGTGACAGCCGCGTCGACAGGTTCCCATTATGTGTGAACAGTTAATGTTTTCAACAATAATCCCGACTTCCATAGATTAATTATATATAGGGTATGTGTGTATATGATGTGTGTCTAAGCAGCTTAAAAAGAAGGGGGTTGCAAGGGAGAAAAACCTCCTTAATTAGGGAGGAAGTAGGTAATTGCCCTTCACGGAGAAAGCTTCAAACAAATAATTTTTAATCAAGAAAACAAAATTAATTAGAACCAGAGCATCACTCCCCGCTAATTAGGATTCTAAGCAGCCTCGGCTCAGGAACATATCAAAGGCTATTTGTTCTGCAGCTTGTTTTGGCTGAAGCGCTGATTTGCATGGGGATCATGACCCGCTCTGCTCCACGGCAGATTTTGGCCAGTGAGCACTGTGCGTGCAAATCAGGCTTACACTTCAGGTACTCAGCACCTCTATTACCCCTCAACTTTACTGCTGTGCTGTCATTACTCCTACAGTGTATAGCATCAGACCCATAGACCTCTGCTATTTATAACCTGAAGTCCGTTTGATTGGAAGAAATCACAGGAAGACCTCAAATATGGAAGAGGTTATTGTAAATTAGATCTTATTTATGGAAACATTTAAAGCTGAAATCCAGGCAGATGTAAAGGACACTAATTAGTGCAGCTCTGTGTTCATTAGTACTTAATTTTAAATGCATTTTTTTAAATGCCACTATTGCAAGTAGCTACATTTAATGTGGTGTGAGCCTCTTGCTATTCTTTATACAGCAGCACCATAAGAAGGAAGGGCATGAGCCAATCGGATGTGCTGCATGCAATGGTATTGGCAAGAAACATGATTAGAGGGCAGGGCTGAGGGATGACCTCATCAGTCTGCTGCTGCTCTTTTACTGTCCACTCAGAAGACTGAAGGTAAAGAGAACGCTACAGTGTTCCTTAACTGTTAAGTGGTGGCATCCACCTGGCTGTGACATCCCAGGGTTTGATGTACAGAAATACAAATCGTATTGCAGGTTAACCAGTTCCCATATATGTATCACATCTGTGGGTTTATTGGTTTGCCTGGAGTTCAGCTTTAAAAAGTTTACTGCTTTAATGTGTTTATTTATCAGATTCTCTAATTGATTCACATGGATGTTTATGTATAAAATTTAATAGTTATAAAAAAAAGAAAAAAAATTGAAGTGTTGTGCACAGTGATCAATCAGATTCACCACTTCCCTGCAATAGAGGGGATTTTGCTTTCAGTACATAGGAGTTCTGTGTTTGGGCAGTTTAAACCATGTGTCCTAAGCTCTAGAGTGTTGACCAAATAGAATGATGTGATTGGTTCCTGTGAGGAACAATGGTCTATTCAAACATAACACTGTGAAATAGGCTGTCATTAAAGCCAATGAAATGTCTTCTAGGACTGTTAGCTGTTGTTCAAACTAGCAGTGTTGGGCTATGTTGTCCAAGGCAGTCCCAATGCAAGCACAAGCTCAACTGCATTATGTCTTATGAGTTCAATTCTATTAGTTGATGCTGAAAAAAATGGGATATACAAAATTTTAGTGTAGCATGCTCTGGCTCACTATAATGCCTGGCGTCATGCTGTGGCTCATGCTATTATCACACATTAGTGAAGAAAAAAAATATTAAAAAATTGTTACATTGCTCAGTAAAAATGTATTATAGCACAGGTTTAAAGAAGCATGATAACGCATGACCAATATGAGCAAACTAATGCATACGTTATTGTGTGAATGAGCCCTTACTAAAACTTTTGTTTCATCCCTGGGAAGGTACAAATGACATGGAACCAAGCATCAAAGCCAAGTGTTGGGGCAATGGCTCTGTTTCAATATACAAAGGATGTAATTTATCGCGTTCCTGCTGTACAACACTGGTCAGGTGTCTTTTGGTGCTTGGTTTCATGTTATTGTTACTTTTATAATGGTGATGGAATGAAAGGTGAACTTTACTTATGTAGTAATTTCTCCAGTTTGGTGCTTCAGCCACCTGTGTACAGTAGTTATCATTGCCATTGTTGGGTTGTGAACCAGGGTTCACTAATCTTTCTGTCGTTACAAGAATTAACAGGAATGATCATTTTAGGTTGACTGGGTAGAAGCATAAGTTTATATTAAACATCTTAGGGCAGCCATGGATCAAAATTCAGATGGTTCAGCAGGGATCACTAAGAGCGGCCATACATGGATAGAAATTTGGCCAGTTCAGCAACAAATCCATGTATGGTCAGGCTTGTTGTACACAAGTAGGTCTACCGGTCCTCCTGTTGTTTTTTTACTGATTGATCATTGTATTCTACAGGCAAGGAGAACACAATAGCTCAACTGGAGTGATTCCCCTATCCACCTCAAATGTGTGGATGGGTGAATCGGATTTTTTTTTTTTTGTTCAACCCACTGATTAATGTATGGCCAGCCTAACGCAGTGGACAGTTAATTCTGATCTCTCCTTAAAATGCTACTGATCAGCGTCAATACTTTGGGTAACTGAGCCAGGATATATTGGCAGTTAAAGTGTATGTAATCCCTGACAGTGAATTTGTTTTGCTCTGTTGAATATACCATTGGAAGTGTTTTGATATACTGGTTTGATAAGTGCAAAAATCTCTGTCGATCCTGCAAGAAATTCAGTAAGCTTAAGCCTTCCCGCGCTCTCTACCTGTACAGCAGTCTTATTAGTTACAGTACATTGTTACCAGCTCCAACTGTGGTCTATAGAATGTCTCCCCTTTATGTTATAGAGTAGAAGGAGTGGTAGGTATTTGGTTGACCTTTCCTAGGATGACAATGCTGCTCTTTCATAAATACACTAAGGTGAATGAGCATTGTCACCCTGGGACAGAAAGTGTCACCAACAACATCACCAGGTAAAAAAATTATTTGAAAAAAACAGGTGAAAAAAGAAAGCTAATGCAAGCTTTACATTTAGGGCTCATTTACTCCCTGTGGTGCATTAATGTGCATTATGTTAAGGCAGCCCATTGAAAATGAATGGGCTGCCAGTGCACTCTAATGTGATACAGGTTGTACATGACTATTTTTTGTAACGGGTGCCTTGGGGTGCTATTCAAAATTAACAGCACCACAACGCAGTAACACATATCACATGTTACTACAATGGGGAAGTGTAAAAGGGCCCTTGAGGACTGGAGCTGCAATATATTATATTTTTGTTCTTGTGTTTAGATATGCTTTAAGGATCTGACATGTTTGTTCTAGCGTGCCTCCTGAATTGTCCTGTTGGACTCAAAGGCCACCCAATATAGTGAGAGGTCAATAGGAATAAGAAGGAGTTGGCAGAGGATGGGCCAGCTTCCAACCGTATCCAATTAGCATCTAGTGAAGATCCTACATTTGGTGTACTCTCAGCACTAGACGTTCCAAAGCTGAAAGGGTGACGTTACATGCTTGGTCATCATGTGTGCCCCTAAAAAGAGCAGTTCTTTTTATATACATTAATAAATATTGCTTATATATGTTGGCACAGTTTGCTAATAGCTGAAATGGGGACCTCCTGGCAAACAAGGTTTCATCTGAGCCCCAATAGCTCATAGACAAGAGTCAGTATGTATAGAGGAGAAGCTGCTTTTTGCCATTTTTTTTACATTCTTGAAAGTATACTCGTATAAATCTCCTGGCTGCGTTTTCCTCTGTTCCTGCACCAGCTCAGTAGTTGCAATACATTATGTCTGGCAGCGGCGGTGATTAAGTGTTATAATTTACTTTAGTGCTGTGTAGGGTTATACATTTCAAAAGAGATCATTAAATTTGAAAGGAAGAGAAACAAGCAGGTATCTTGGAAATTGGGTCTTTTTTGCATATTTATAGCCCGTTGTATTCCAGAGAATGTAAACTAAGAACAAGTTTGGGTCCAATTTTAAATTATTATTCTTCTTTTAATAATGCAGGAGAGTAGTGTGGAAATCGAGATAGCATCTAACTTTTCATCCAAAGTCTATTAAGGCGTGCTGAAATAAAGCTTCGGTGATTTACGCTCACAGATGTAGAATATAAATATTAACTGTTGAGACTGCTTGTTGAGCGTTGTCGAAGGTACAAAATGCATCTTTTGAACCATCCAACTTTACTGTTTTTTAGATTGCAATAATATTACGAAGGGATCTGTGCCCATTAACTGTTTAATGCTCAGTACTCCTCCGGCTGAAAAAGTCATTTTGCTGCTAATGACAGCGACAGTTGATGCGTCTTAATTGGAAATCTGAGCAGTGAATTAACGAACATCTGCTTCATGCCTTAAAGGTTGTCTGCGACCTTTTTTTTTTTAATTTCATTTTTTTTTTTCTTTTTAGAGTCTTTGTGTTTCAGATCAACTAAGGTCAGCTCCTGCCATTGCAGTAGCCATGCTGGATGAGTGACCTCAGGTAATATTGTAGAATGTCTCAAAGATCATAAAGTTTTATCTTAGAATAAAATTCAGCATTCAAAGGAACTGTGGGCATGTGACAGTTAATATTGGGAGACTGTTCTGATTTTGTTTGTGACTCCAAAAATGAACTGATATGAAGATGATTGGCTTAAATTTAATCTGATAATCAGTCTGCCTGCTCAAACGTTATTGCACATAATCTGGCTGTGAAAAACCAGATCTGTCAAGTCTTGATTCCCTGTGTGGTCCTGTTGGAAGCTTACCCAGTTGCCAAGTACTTGGGCTAAGCAGTAATATTGGCAGGGAGGTTCAGTGTCCATTTTAAAGAGCCTTTTAATGTTATGGAGGCATTCATTTTGTTGGCTGAACTTTTCAAATAAATACATTCTATTAACTTACATGAAACCAGACAAGCTAGAGATAGACATAATCAAAATTTCATCATATGCTACACTATATTGACAAAAGTACTGGGACGCCTGCCTTTACAAGCACATGAACTTTAATGGCATCCCAGTCTTAGTCAGTAGGGTTCAATATTGAGTTGGCTCACCCTTTGCAGCTATAACAGCTTCAACTCTTCTGGGAAGGATGTCTCCAAGGTTTAGGAGTGTGTCTATGGGAATGTTTGAACATTCTTCCAGAAATGCATTTGTGAGATCAGGCACTGATGTCAGACAAGAAGGCCTGGTTCACAGTCTCCACTCTCACTCATCCAAAAGGTGTTCTATTGGGTTGAGGTCAGAATTCAGTCAAGTTCCTCCACCCCAAACTTACTCATCCATGTTTTTATGGACCTTGCTTTGTGCACTGGTGTGCAGTCATGTTGGAACAGGAAGGGGACATCCCCAAACTGTTCCCACAAAGTTGGGAGCATGAAATTGTGTACAATGTCTTGGTATGCTGACACCTTAAGAGTTCCCTTCACTTGAACTAAGGGGCCAAGACCAACCCCTGAAAAGCAACCCCACACCACAATCCCCCTTTCCAAAACTTTACACTTAACACAGTGCAGTCAGGCAAGTACTGTTCTCCTGGCAACCACCAAACCCAGACATGTCCATTGGATTGCTAGACAGAGAACACGTCTCCACTTCTCTAGAGTCCAGTGACTGTGTGCTTTACACCACTGCATCCAAAGCTTTGCATTGCACTTGGAGCTTGGATGCAGCTGCTCGCCCATGGAAATTAATTCCATGAAGCTCACTATGCATTGTTGTTATGCTAATCTGAAGACCACAAGAAATCTTTAGCTATTGACTCTGCAGATAGTTGGCGACTTTTGGGCACTATGTGCTTCAGCACGTGCTGACCCCGCTTTGTCATTTTACGTAGCCTACCACTTCGTGGCAGAGTTGCTGTTGTTCCCAGTTGCTTCCACTTTGTTATAATACCACTAAACGTGGACCATGGAATATTTCGTAGCACGGAAATTTTTATGGATGGACTTATTGCACAGGTGGCAACCAATACTTTTGGAAAAATAGTGTATAGCTGAAAAATTGGAGAGAACATGTGGAAAAGAAATTTTGAACTATATTGTGCAGCGTATTCTGAGCAGCTATGATTTTCAGTACTGTTGTGAAAATCTATCCGCCTACCCCGCAATTACTGATTGAGAAGGGTCTCCCCAGTTGGATCCCACACTCTCTGGTTGCTTTAATATCTCTGTCTTCTCAGGTTTCATGTGGCATCGAAACATTGTTTTTATTGAGTTTCTGAGACGGGCACAGCCAACCCATTTTGAGGACTACTGAATTCTGAAAGTAGGCTGGGTCTCTTCAAATCACTATTGAACAGTTCAAGGCCTAGTAATCTGGATATCCTGTAATGCATCTGATGGATGATGCTGGAAAGTAGTCTTTTCTGCCTCTAATACAAAATTTCTGATGTGTGTAGAGAAAAAAAAACCTTCAGGAAATGATCCTTAAATTAGTTGGTCTGTGCATTGTAGTTGCAGTGGGTTATAGAAAGCTCAGAATTGTATAACTTCAGTGGCATTTTAGTACAGCCACAGTCTGCACCAGTAGAACCTTTGTTGGTTTCACTTTTTTCCTGGTACTTTTTAGAAGTTGTAACCCTTTTTCTCACAAGTGTTGTGCCCTGACAAGAAGTGAAGGGATGTCTCCCCAATACGCAGAGTTGTCCATAAACTTTTTTGTTTTAGAAGCTGTAACCATACCTGCTCTATCCATGGCCTGGATTTAGGCTTTGGTTAGAGTTGGGAGCTATTCAATCCCCTGTCAGATTTTACAGCTATCTGGGGCTCTATTAGAGAGATTTTCATTCACTTACTCTTCAGCTGACACCAATTTCACCAGACAGGAAAGGAGGGAAGATCCGTAACAGGGACGAAGACAAAAATGAAAAGATTAAGCCGAAAGAGCACTAAACAAGGAACAAGTATGACAGGACCAAAAATGCATTGGGGCCAAAAATCCCACTTAGACTATGTAGCAAAAAGTATCTATTCAATTCAAAGAATAAGCTCCTGAATACAAATCTCTGGTGTGGTGATTATGCCTGCATCAGTGGCTAAGTGATCCATCTCCACATAGAAATAAAAAGCTGATGGGGCTAATAGCCATTCCTTCACTACCTGGGAAAAAACATTATTTGTCATTACTGTTGAAAACGTAAGCGATACTAAAGGTTAGTTTAAAAAAAAAAATAACAAACATGCTACACTTACCTGCTGTGTGTAGTGGTTTTGCACAGAGCAGCCCGGATCCTCCTCTTCTTGGGTGCTCCGCCAGTGCTCCTGGCTCCTCCTTTCTGTCGGGAGCCCCTATAGTCAGCAGCTTGCTATGGGGGCACCCACTGCTTCATGTATCCATTCACACACGGAGTCGTGGCTTCCCCCTACCCCCCCTCTCTCCTCATTGGCCAATGGCTCCCACTTACTGACTCAGCCAATGAGGAGGCAGAGATCTGGCATCTTGCAGAGACCTTGTGCACATCGCTGGATCGCAAGGGGGCTCTGAGTACTGAGGGGGCTGGTGGCACTGCTGCACACAGAAAGTTTTTTACCTTAAGGTAAAAAACCTGTAGCCTTTACAACCACTTTAACCTCACTTCTTGTCTGGCGAAATTGTCAGCAGAACAGGAAATGAGAGGATATCTCTCTGACTGGGTCCCTAAAAGTTGTAAAACCCAATAGGGGGTTCTATCCAAGTCTTCACAACAGGGAAAAAGCATAGCGGGACATACTTTTAAACTGTATACAGGCATACCTCGGTTAATATAATTTTCGGTTTACTAATGAAAATCCATTGAAAATAATGCCTCAGTTTACAAATTTTTTTTGCAATATGAATGGATTAATTGGTTTTCAGTGTATTTACAAATTATTTTTAATCATGTCCCTGTACAGTACTATGCCTTTAAAGTGCACTTTATAAAGAGTTTTGAACAGATAAAATATATATATATTTTTTTTACTTTTTTCTGACCTCCGGAATGGATTCATTGGTTTTCAATGCATTCCTATTGGAAACCGCGTTTCGATTTACAAATTTTTTTGCAGTACGAAAAGTCCCGCAGAACGAATTAAATTTGTAAACCGAGGTACGCCTGTATTTTAAACTACCACTTAACAGTTTTTAATGTAAATACTAACTTATTAACCACTCCTTGCTCAGCCCCGGCATTCCTCCTGATCCACAGATCACTTTAATTGGCTGCCTCAGTGGTCACATATTTGGGTGCTGGTCCCACCAAATCCCCATCATTAGTAAGGACTAAGAGCTGTCTTTGACAGTTCGGTCACTGTGCTGGGAGTGCCCTCAGAGCATAGATTGACATTGACGCATGTGTGCGGCTTGTGGGTATTAAAGCCCACCATCTTTGCTTCTGCACATATGCTTTACATGAGCAGCAAGAGGTTACAATGTAACAATTATTATATTATTATTATACAGCGCCAACAGTTTGCTCAGCTCTTTACAATATAACGGGAGACAATACCGTTCAGTACAAGAGGGATTTGAGGGCCCTGCTCCTTGGAGCTTACAATCTAGGAGGGAGGGGCTAGTGGTACAAAAGGTAGTAACTGTGGGGGATGGACTGGTTGGAAGAGTAGAAGATTCCATAATTAGCTGAGGGCAGGATAGGCTTCCCTGAAGAGAGAGGTTTTCAGAGATCGCCTAAAAGTGAGCAGAGTAGGCGATAGTTTGATAAATTAGGGTAGAGAGTTCCAGAGGATGGAGGAAGATCTGCAGAAGTCCTGGAGACGAGCATGGGAGGAGGAAACAAGGGAGCTAGAGAGTAGGAGGTCTTGCGAGGAGTGGAGAGTACGGTTTGGGTGATATTTAGAGACAAGATTGGTGATGTAATTTGGGGCAGAGTTATAAATGGCTTTATACGTTGATGATAGAATAGACAATGATAGAAGCCAGTCATAGGTGAGCCCATCTTAAAAAGGACCTGGTAATGTAGGGTGACACCTCACAAGGTACAAATGACATTGTGGCTATTCATCCAATAAAAACACCTCTAGCTTCATTGAACCTAAAATAGCAGATAACAGGGACAGGTCTACAGTGATGTAGATGTCAGATTTTAAGCATGGGAATTCTCGATACGTTCTTGTAAATGCAATTAGTAGCCATTTCACGTAAAGTAACTTTATTGTTTCAGGTATTACAGGTCCTTTAAATGATTCTTCTAGAAAGGAAACGTAATGCAGTGATTTAGAAGGTGGGGGTGGCAAACTGGCCGTTCTGCTGTTTTCTTCCAAATCCATTAATTGCTGGGATTTATTGAGCTGAAAGCTCGGCCTTAAATGCTGAGAACAAGTGCTGCTATTTTAAGCACACTGATAGCATCCCAAGCTCTTGGAGGCCCTCTAACACCCCATAATCCTCGTCAACAAAAGCAGTTCTGTGCCTCTGGAAGTCGCACTCAGGGAGGGGACCTTGGTGCAAGGCGAGCCACTTCGCACTTTTTTTTTTTAATTCCGACAAGCTCACACGCAGTCAGGATACCGAAGTACGGATTAGTCATGGGTAGGGACCGTGTTAATCATTGCTGTGTTGAGCAGTCTATTAACATAAGGTGTGGGAAGCTTCAGATTTTCCACACATAGGCAACCCACTGCTTACAAGAGCCATGCGGCCCCCTTCATCCTCCAGATTACTGATCCGACACTTGCCTGATTCTCAGCAACACAATCCCACTCGCTGTATGAGAAAGAGAAGGTGAAGCCTCTGCTGATTATTGCTGCCACCCACTGACAATCCTACACAAACATTCCCTGCCGCCAGGCTGAGGCCTTTTCATACAAACAGGCCTGCCCTTACCATGGACAGCTACTGGAAACCGAAGCTGGGGGGGCTGCCTTGGTCAGAGCTGTGCTGACTGATGGCAGAGGAGGACATCGTTAATATCACTAGCCTTCTACATGGCTCAGCTGCCAAGTGCTTACTTATTACTGGGAGGCCCTGAGAACGTGTTGTGCTATGAGATGGCTGTGCCTGCCAAACCGCCCATTTACATAAAGGATATTCACCAGCAGCGGCGAGGGTGTCCATGCCAGAATTTCCATTTTCTGTACTCTTAAGTGGTCACTCTCTGCTTTCTTTCTTAAAGAGGAAAAAGCAATGCTTGCTACCTACCCACTTAAAGTGTTACTAAACCCACAACAGTAAAATCAGTCTGTATATGCAGTAAAGCATGCTTGTTATACTCCCTGTGGAACCTAAGGGGTTAATCGTCTGCATTGTGTAAAAAAGTGGTTTGATCCTGACTTCTCTGATCCTCCTCTTCTTCCAGTGTCGCCCTCTTATCTCTGGATAACACATATTGTGTGGAGTCACTCTGCACATGCTCAGTTTGGGGGCCCTATTATGGGGGCTCTCAAAATTTGTAGCATTAGGAACTACAGAATATCAGGGTGCCGTGACAAGACTCTGCAGCTTACACATGTACAGTAATACCTCGGTTTAAGAACGCCCCGGTTAAAGTAATTTTCGGTTTACAAATGAAAATCTACTGAAAATAATCCCTCGGTTTACAAATTTTGTATGATTTGTTTTCACAATACAAAGTGTATATCAGTGCTGATTTTTAAATGCAATTGCTGGCTCTTTTTTTTTTTTTTTTTTCCCTTCACTATAGCTCACAGAATTAGCTGTCACTTTCCCCAAAGTTAACGGAAATGTTGTTTCTTTTAAGAAACTAAAAAGAAACGTTGTTTGCCGCCGCCCCCCCCCCCCCCCCCCCCTTCCTGACCTGCCAGGCTGCATGCTGTGAAAAGGGTCTGGTATGGATTTTGGGGAGGACCCCTACGCCATTTTGTTTTAAATTTTGGCGTGGGAGTTCCTCTCAAAATCCATACCAGACACGAAAAGCTTGGTATGGATGGGAAGGGGGTAACCCCATGCAGTTTTTTAAATTAATTTTTTAATTGCCGGCAATTCTTTTACATTCAGCTGTCAGTGGGGAACCCCGCTGACAGCTGAAATATTAACACATGGTTGTCACTACTAAAATGCCATGATAAAATAACTCATGCGGTATTTATTAGTGTTTACTTTTTTCTGATCTCCGGAACAGATTAATTGGTTTTCAATGCATTCCTATGGGAAACGGCGTTTCGGTTTAAGAATTTTTCGCTATAAGAAAAGTCCTGCAAAACGAATTAAATTCTTAAACCGAGGTATTACTGTATTTGCAAATGTCTGCCAACTAAACCTCTGTTTTTAACGCATACTGTTAGGTTAATTCGGTTTGTTTGCAGGATGGTTGGCAAGCTGGGCTGGGAACTTTTCTCTTTTGTTGTTTGACATGCGTTGCCCTTTCTCCTTGCTGTGAAGGCCAGTTAGACTGGGGCAGTGGCCATTTTTTGTACTGTATTGCTAGAAAAAAAAATGTATTCTTGGGAGAGTGCATGTGATCAGCATAGGGCCAATCAGCACTGTCTAGACAGAGCTCAGGGGTTCTGAATCCTCCTAGAGCAAAATTAAAACTCCTCCTCCAAGCTTTAACCAGTGCTCAGC
Organism: Staurois parvus; assembly: GCF_062004578.1. Taxonomy (NCBI): domain Eukaryota; kingdom Metazoa; phylum Chordata; class Amphibia; order Anura; family Ranidae; genus Staurois; species Staurois parvus. Next base: position 3,131,644 of record NW_028317802.1, on the reverse strand, counting down.
TGGACACTGATAGAAGTCAAAAGACTGCTATTTACTGCTGGGTAAAGGTATTTAACAGTTTATATTTACTAAAATAATTGCATTTCCATGTTCTATGTACTGTGGGAGACCAAATATAGTGAATGCAGGGTCCTGGGCTTATTAACACTTTAATCTTTTTTTTTTTGTCCCTGACAAAAGAATAGATAAACAACAAGATTGTGACACCTTGCCCTTGTCATAATACTTAAACATACACTTGTGCGAAGGCTTTGTTTGCCTGCATAGGATGCATAGATGTTCCATGCATCTGCATGCAGGCGATGCCATTCAAGTCTATTGGAACCTGTGGCTGCATAGATACAGCCGCTGCTCCCAATTTGAAACAGGGCAGGTGAGTGTAAGCTCAATTACAAACATCTAATATAAGCCTTAACATGCTAAAGCAGAACTACACTCCATCTGAGCAGCAGAAACAAAAAAATAAAAACAAAATTTGTAATATTCAAAGCAAACTCCCCCCATCCATCCATGCCTCCATGCTTTATTTTTCTGAGAAATCACTTTGAAAAACACCCCTCTAGCACTTCTGGTCATGGCTATCTTAATTAAGGGCAGATTAATTTACTTCCTGGAATCTGGGATCCCTCTGCCCTTAGCTCAGGTATCTGCAAGAGGTTGTTCTTAGCTCAGAGAGCCCCTCCTGAAGACTCCTGGGATGTATGATATCATTTTCCTAGGTATGGAAACCAGGGAGTAACTGAAGAAATGTAACAAAATGTTTTAAAAGTACAGACATACCTCGGTTTACGAACGCCTCAGTTAATGTAATTTTCGGTTTACAAATGAAAATCCATTGAAAATAATGCCTCGGTTTACTAATTTTTTCCGCAGTATGAAAGGATTAATTGGTTTTCAGTGCATTTCCACATTTTTTTTAATCATGTCCCTGTACAGTGCTATGCCTTTAAAGTGCACTTTATAAAGAGTTTTGAACAGCTCCAATACTTTTTTTAACTTTTTTTCTGACCTCCGGAACGGATTAATTGGTTTTCAGTGCATTCCTATGGGAAACCACGTTTCGTTTTACGAATTTTTCGCAATACGAAAAGTCCTGCAGAACGCATTAAATTCGTAAACCGAGGTACGCCTGTAAATATAATATGCTTTCCTATCTGTGTATAAATGCTGGCAGCATAAAGATTAAAAATAGTCAACGTTGATTGAGAGAGTGAAGTTCTGCTTTAATGTCGTTCAAAACGTTTGTTTTAATCTTTTAAAATCTGCAGCTTTCCTTCCTGGTGATCCTGCCATGAGGGTCCTTTTTAAGGCACTTCCTTTTATAGGCATACCTGAGAACCTGTTAGCTTTGGCCTGAAGATTCCAGATATTCAGTCTGTTTTGACCCCCCAGCTCTCAAATCTTTAGCTTTGGAAGCCCACTGAAGGTGGAGGGAGCTAGAAGGCAGGTTACGCTCTCTCCTCCCTCCAGATTCTGTGAACTCAGGACACCGCATTATGAGGACTGAGCACCTAGATGTGGCACTGTCCAGGCAGATGTGGGACAGTTAGCATCAGGGGCGGACTGACCATTTGGAAACTTGGGCACTGCCCGGGGGCCAGTAGGGGGCCCCATGAGATGCCCCTGGTACCTTTTTCATAGACTTTTTTGAGTTTGGGCAAGGACACAGGGGCCCCATGATCCCCCTATTGCCCGGGGGCCCCATGAGTTGTCAGTCCTCCCCTGGTTAGCATCTATAGTGATGTGCAGCTGGTGCTGGAATGAGTGTATGTAGACATGCACTAATGGAAAAGAAATGGCTGGAGGAGATCCATGACACTGAGATTAAAAAAAAAAAAAACAATGGAAATTGTATTTCATGAAGAAAAGGCAGGTTTTGTCACTGAGTTCGGGTTCACACTAGTGTGCTGCGTTATGGCTACAGCGCGGGTGCATGCGCGGTTTACCTGCATTTAACATGTGTTTTAGGCATGGTCCCTTGAGTTCTTAAAGGTTGTGCATTCTTGACACGTTTTCTGAAAGCGCACCAAAGACACAACATGCAGGACTTTTGGTGCGCTTCCAGAAAACACCGCAAAAATGCACCACCTAATAGAAGTCAATGGGACTGCAGCTAAAAACATGGCCAAAGGCAGTGTACTAGTATGAACCCAGCCTTGAAGTGAAAGTTCACCTTTGGGGACATGTTACATGTGCCCACTCCTGCAGCCTCTCCTCAATCCGAGTCCTCTCTGTGATAGCAGGTGGAGGATCTTCTCCCTGTACCTGCTGTTACTATTTGAAACCGCATGACCGTATGATGTATGGGTAGATAGCTTACACTGTCAGTCTGCACACTGACAGTGACCTGCAAGTAAAATGTGTATCTTTTTTTTTTTTTTACCACTTGTCTACCGGGCACTTATACCCCCTTCTTGTCCAGGCCAATTTTCAGCTTTCAGTGCTGTCACACTTTGAATGACAATTGCGCGGTCCTGCAACACTGTACCCATATTGAAATTTTTATCACTTTTTCACACAAATAGAGATTTCTTTTGGTCATGTTTACTTGCCGCTGGGTGTTTTTTTTTTTTGTGCTATAAACAAAAAAAGAGCAAAAAAATTTGAAAAAAAAAGTTTTTCCTTGTTTCTATTATAAAATTTTGCAAATAGGTAATTTTTCTCCTTCACTGATCTGCGTTGATGAGGCAGCACTGATGTGCATTTATAGGCAGCACTGATGTGCATTTATAGGCTGCACTGATGTGCATTTATAGGCGGCACTGATGATGCTCCACTGATATGCAACAATGGGCACTGATAGGCAGTACTGCTGGGCAGCACTGACGGGTGACACTGCTGGGCAGCACTGATGGGGGGCATTGGTGGGTGGCACTGCTGGGCACAGGTGGGTGGCACTACTATGCACCAATCCATCCTCTGACAATTTCTGGTTATTGGCTGCACTTTCCTCATGCTGTCACAGTGACTGCATTTACCGGTGACCTGCTGTGTCATCGGACACAGCTGATCATGTTGTAAAAGGCCACTGTGATTGGCTTTTTACCACATCATGTGATCAGCTTTGTCTTTAGGACACAGCGATCATGGAGATCGCTGTGTTCACACCGGAGGGCGCGTTCTGGGAGGACGTCATATGACGCCCTTCCAGGACTGGAGAACCGCTCTGTAGCTGTCATACGGCTATAGCGCAGTTGGCAAGTGGTTAAACTTCAACTTACCCTTTAAAGTTGTGCTATCTTAAAACGGTTGTAAAGGCTCAAGGTGTTTTACCTTCATGCATTCTATGCATGAATGTAAAAAACCTTCTGTGTGCAGCAGTGCCACCAGCCCCCTTATTACTTACCTAAACCCTATTGCGATCCCTCAATGTGTACAACAGCCTCAGCTGTCCCAGGTCTCAGCCTCCTCATTGGCTGAGACAGCAAGTGGGAGCCATTGGCTTCTGCTGCTGTCAATCACAGCCAGTGAGGGGAGGGGGGGGCTAAGCCATGTCTCTGTGTGTGAATGGACACACGGAGCAGTGGCTTTGGAACAGCCTGCTCGGTTGCCCCTATAGCAAGCTGCTTTCTATGGGGGCACCTGACAGAAAGGAGGAGCAAGGAACACAGACGGGACTTGAGAAGAGGAAGAGCCAGGCTGCACTGTGCAACACCACTGCACACAGCAGGTAAGTATAGACATGTTTGTTGTTTTACAAAAAAACCAAAACAAACCTTTTATGCATCTTTCACACAAGCGTTCCGTAGATCTGTTTTTCATCTGTCTGTTTACAGATAAAAAATGGACACTCATGTATTTCTATGCACTAGCAGATGTAAACAGATGATCATCTGTTTACATCTGTTAATGTCCGCATCCATTCGTTTTTTTGAACAGAGAAAACCCTATTTTCTTTTGTTAACAAAAAAAACCTGGAACGGATGAAAAACTGATATTAACAGATGAAAAACAGCTGCACAGTGGCTAAATGGTTAGCACTTTCACCTGGCAGTACTAGAGTCGTTGGTTCGAATCCCAACCACGGCACCACCTGCCTGGAGTTTGCATGTTCTCCCTGTGCCTGTGTGGGTTTCTTCCGGGGACTCTGGTTTCCTCCCACACTCCAAAGACATGCTGGTAGGTGAATTGGATCCTGTCTAAATTGGCCCTAGTATGTGTATGTATGAATGTAAGCTAGGGACCTTAGATTGTACGCCCCTTGAGGGTTAGGGACTAATGTGAATGTACAATATATAATGTAAATTGACGGCGCAATATAAGTACCTGTTTATTAAATTACTTGTTTGTTTATTTATTGCTTAAATATTTATTTATAAATAAATAATGAAAAACAGATGTGAACTGATCTGTTTTTTCTTGGAAAAAACGTGACTGAACTGATGAAAAAAAAAAACAAATTGCCCGTGTGAAAGGGGCCTTAGAATCACTTTAAAGTTGATCTAAACACCTGAAATACATTAAAGTGTTACTAAAGGCATTTATTAAATCTAAAGTAAAATAACAAACATGCTCTGTGCAGTGGTATTGCAGAGTGGCCCCTATTCCCCTCTTCTCGGGTTCCACGCTGGCGATCCCGGCTCCTCCTCCTTTTTTGTGTGTCCCCATAGCAAACCGTTTGCTATCTGCTGACCTGTCTATGGAGCCCCGCCCCATAGACACACACAGGGATTTAGCCTCGCTCTCCACTTTCCCCTCATCCCATTTGATTGACAGTGGCAAGAGCCAATGGATTCTGCTGCTGTTCGAGTCCCTGCGTGAAGAGGAAGCGAGTGGAGAGGAGATGCAGCGCTGATCTCTTCTTTCCTCTCTTCCCCTTCACAGAGGGAAAAGGGAGGAAAGGGAAACTAAAAACGTTTTTTTAAAACTTAATGCAAGCAATGCATTAAGGCAAAAAAAAAAAGGTTTTTAGGTTTTGAATCACGTTAAGCCTTTGTTCACACTAGTACGATTTGTTGTGCATCTGCCATCACGCTGCTGTGCACAACAATGGAAATCACATTATTCTCTATAGCGCAGGAAAAATGTAACCTGTTCTTTTTTTTTTTTTTTTTTTTTTTTTTTTTTTTTCTGCAATTGGAACTGCAAGCACTGATGTGAACTATGACATTGACAACCATATACCCTACTTTCTGTGCAATTTGGATGCAGAAAAGAAGCAACTGAAATGCATGTAGTGTGAACCGGCCCTGAAAGAAGTGTGGGAAAGTTTTTTTGTTTTTTTTATTAATTATACTTACCTAGGTGAATGCAGCATTGGTCCATTGCTGTATCTATCCCCCCAGCTCCAAGGCTAGACTCACACCTATGCAGTTTGCATTTGATCCGTTTTGTGTTTTTGCACTTGCGATTTTGCTGCGTTTTGTGCTTTTTTTTTTTTCTTGTTGCTAGGCAGATTTAAAACGCAAAACATATCAAAAACACGGCAAAAACACACTACACGCTTTTCTGCAGCATTTCCATTGAAGTCAATAGAACCAAAAACACAACTTTTTGCAATAAAAAAAAAAAACCCTTTCCAAAAAAACGCAGCGGGAAAAAACACGGAGATGTGAACCTGTCCCATAGAAAATAATGTTAAATACACTGGAGTGCATTTCTTCAAAACGCTGCAGAAAATGCTTAGGTGTGAACCTAGGGATAGGGAAAGAACTCAATGATCACATGACCACTGATTGCTGAGTTCTCACAGCCACTCTGAGGAGAGTGGTGACTGTCAGTCAACGCTCTCTGCTCTGACCCCCCCCTCGTGCTCCCTAGAGCACTGGGCTGTGGAGAGGGAGGGGAGCGGCTCACTGAGAGCCTAAGCCAGGTGCCGCTCCAGCCTCGGGGTGGATCCCGACTTTAAAGTCGGGATCTTTCCCCAGCCTGAACCAGCTGAGTGACAGCTCGCTGTCAGCTGAAAATGGCTCACAGAAGTGCAGAACAAACTGCACTCCTGTGATCCACAGGGGAGATACAGCCAAAGGAGCTTTGGCTGTACTTCTGGAAAGTCTAATCTCTTCCTCATTGCAACAATGTCGCTGCAGATATTGCCAGCCATTTGCAAGAACAGATGAATGAAGCATATAAACGTGTGAAAACAGGCAATTAAAACCACTTGATTATGCAGCAGCAAAGGTGTGAGCCTAGGCTAAGGTGCTGATCAGGCATTTGTATGATCTGGCATTTTGTGTTTTTTTTTTTTGTTTTGTTTTTTTTATTTTTTATTTTTTTTAAGTAGAAAATACAATAGAGTGCTACTGGTGACAAAGGCTTGTTTCTGATTAAGCCCCGGTCACATCGGGTTAGATTTGCATGCCAGGCGACTTGCAAATTGTATGCCAAGCCGCACCCTATTGTCCGCTATTAGAGCGGTCACATCGGTGTTGTCCCGACTTGGTCGGAGCTGCACCGATTTCTAAAGTAGTGCATACTCTACTTTTGTTGCAATTTGCATAGACATCTGTGTCAGATGTCTTGCAAATCACAATAAAATTGGCAGGTCACCCAATTTTGAAATCGTGCGACTTCACTGTAAGTCCCACATTTTAAAAATGTGCTTTGATGTGACCGGTGGTGGTCACAAGAAAATGCTCAAAATATTTCAGATTTCTAATGTCCTTATGGCTGGTGCTCATCTGCTGCAATCTTGATCTATACACACGTGCTCAAATTGTCCTGTGATTGTATGAGAATAATTTACCCTGGGTTCACGCCTAAGCGTTTTCCGCAGCGTTTTGCAGAAACACAGTACAGTCCATTTAACATGATTTCCTATGGGACATGTTCACATCTCCGGGTTTTCACCCGGTGCCTTTTTTTGGAAAGGGTCCGGAATTTTTTTTTTCTAACGCAAAAAGTTGCGTTTTTGGTTCTATAAACTTTAATGGAAATGCTGCAGAAAAGCATGTATTGCGTTCTTGCCATGTTTTTGATGCATATTAAATCTGCCTAGCAACAAGAAAAATGAAGAAAAAAATGCAAAACGCATCAAAAACGCAGGTTCAAAACGCAATGCTGAAATGGCTCAAACACAACCTGCATAGGTGTGAACCTAGCCCTTATGCAGGCCATAAACTGCTCGTTTGTCGGCCGAATTTTCGTCTGCACGCCGTTAGTGGGGCAAGCCTGTTGGCCGTTTTTCACGGATCTTCTCATTTATTTTTATTGGTCATGCTGGAAAATCCCCGAAAAACGGCTGTTTTTCGTGGACATTGGTGGTAGCATCGGCAACGGGGCCGACCAATTTTTCGTTTATCAGCCGACAATTCGACTGATAAACGGCCCGTCTATGGCCTGCCTTAGATCGGGCAGCAGTTTCCCTGTGTGTGTGTCTTCTCCCCCCATTCTATCGTTAACCCTCCCCTTCGCAGAATGACTCACTAGTTAAATTATTAACTTCTGACCCGCAAGTGAACCGAACTAGTCAATATTCAGGAAGCTGCTCATAGGAAAGTAGGCTGAAAATTGATGAGATAACGTTTACAACCAGCAAAACAAACAGGAGCTTAGTGACGCATCAGTGACTGGCCTTAGGATTGGTGAGTCTGTCAGGTAGCTGAAACCTGTTAAAGTGGACCTGTCATTGTGGATTAGCTGCTACCGGCAGAACACTCAATCAGAACGTGACTAAGTATGTAGCTTGTTTATTTACTGTCAGCTGTCATACTGTCAGCGCAATGGTATGAAACAATGAGGCTAAAGGCAGATTTTTACATTTATCATTTATTATTGAGTAGCCAATGTAAGTCCTCATGCACACTGAACGTTTTGATAACGCCGGTAACGTTAGCTGTTTTGTTTTTTTTTTTCTCTCATCCATAAATGGACAGATGAAAAACAGACATACGGAACGCCCGTGTGAAAGAGCCCTTGAGCCTAGGTTCACATATACGCAGTGCGGTATATCGCATGTGATTCGCACAGGAACCGCACCGCATTCCTGTGCAAATCACATGCGATTTGTGTACAACGCAATTGGAGCTATACATTTTGTATGGCTCTAATCGCACTGCACCCGCAACAAAAACACACAGGACCCTTTTTTGGGTCAGCACTAGAATTGGTTCGCATGGGTATTCACACCTATGCGATCCGATTCTGCACATCGCACCGCGTTTTGCGGACCGCTTTTGGGGCGTTGTTAATGTAACATACACACCCGCACCGGTTCACAGGGTGCGATTCTGATGCGATGCGTAATTCGCACTGAAAACGTTGCAAATTCTGCACCGCATCAGTGTGAACCAGGGCTGAAAGTAATGCAGGCCATAGATGGGTCGAACATCGGCCGATTTTTCGAACGATAAACGAAAAATTGGTCGTTCGTTCGGCCGACGTTATTACCAACGAATAAAAAAATCGTCCGACTAAATCATAGAGTTCACCCCATAACTTCTGTCCCTTTCAGGTCACCGCTCATGCGCAGATTTTTTATTGTTAAAACGTTTGTCCGATTTGGCCACCATTGCCGGGAAAATCGACCGATTGTCCAAATCGGCCCCAAATTTCCCAACATAACCGATAATCTGCAAGTGAAAAATAAATGAAAAACAGCCGACGAACTACCGTATTTTTCGCTCCATAAGACGCACTTTTTGGGGGGAAAATGTCAGTGCGTCTTATGGAGCGAATATAGAGCAGCCGGTCCAGTATTTTCACCGCCGCCGTGTCAGAATACTGGGCCAGCCGCTCAGCTCTGCAGTGGGACCTTACCTGTTCCTCTATCCAGCGGCGCGCTGTCTTCCCGGCTTCTGTAGTGTGCGTGACAGCCGGGTCCCAAGTGCGCATGCACAAGAAGCGGTGCTCTTTGTGAATGGTAAGGCGGTACCTGGGACACATGACAGATCCCAGAAGCCGCCGGACCAATCACAAAGCGAAGCGCTTCTCGCGCATGCGCACTGGGCATCGGGCTGTCCGCCGAGCGCCCACACTACAGAAGCCGGGTAGACAGTGCGCGGCTGGATAGAGGAACAGGTAAGATCAAAGAAAAACTCTCAATTTCAGGTACCCGCTCCCCCTCCCTCCCCAAAGGTCAGCAGTCATCTCCTGTACTGTCCACAGTCTCTGGTCATCCCTGTACTGTCCGCAGTCACTGGTCATCCCTGTACTGTCCGCAGTCACTGGTCATCCCTGTACTGTCCGCAGTCACTGGTCATCCCTGTACTGTCCGCAGTCACTGGTCATCCCTGTACTGTCCGCAGTCTCTGGTCATCCCTGTACTGTCCGCAGTCACTGGCCATCCCTGTACTGTCCGCAGTCTCTGGTCATCCCTGTACTGTCCGCAGTCTCTGGTCATCCCTGTACTGTCCGCAGTCTCTGGTCATCCCTGTACTGTCCGCAGTCTCTGGTCATCCCTGTACTGTCCGCAATCACTGGTCATCCCTGTACTGTCCGCAGCCACTGGTCATGCCTGTACTGTCCGCAGTCTCTGGTCATCTCCTCTACTATGTCTGCAGTCCATTAGTTCAGAATTTTTTTTTCCTGTTTTCTGCCTCTAAAACCTAGGTGCATCTTATGGAGCGAAAAATACAGTAATCCACTAACGGTACGAAAATCGGCCGATTTTTTTTCTTTCTGCCAAAAAATCGGACCATTAACGACCCATCTGTGGCCTGCATAAGACTGTGCCAATATCGGGACAGGTGGGAGCAGATTTGGATGAAGCTGTACAATTCGTTTTTTCCTAGCAATACTTTACTGAACTCCTGTACAGCTTTCCATTCTGAACAAGGCACATGTAACCGTCACCATGAAAGTTCATGGAAAAATAAACAAATCTGTTTCCTAATGTTCGTATTTCACATGAAACGATGATTTGAAGAGCATAGCGCTTCACATTCTTTACACTGTACACCGGTCTCAGTCAGCTGGTGCGTTACTAATTAGCAGTTTGACATTTTCATGACAATCTGTTGAACCTTCGTTAAAAATAGACCATAAGTGTCCAACTCCACAGGTGCAGCTCCAATTACCTCTGCAGCTGAAGAATTGTCTCCATGCTGCTTTATCATGCTGGATTGTGGCATTATCAGCGCGTTGGGCCAAAAACAAAGAACTCGCTAATCATCTCTTTTAATAATGTGCTATACATCTCCTCTCCTTCTAGCTCTGGGTGCCAATGCCATTTACAGTAGGTCATTAAGATTATTAGTACAATGATGTGCAGCAAGCTAATAAGGAAAATTTTATTATATTAATGTTAAAATATCCAATTTTGTTTCCAGATATCTATCATCTTTTATTGCGTACGTTTTTAATGTAAATGCTGGGCACTCCTAATTAAAGCTGAACTTCTAGCAGATATAAAAGACGCAAATTAATTTAGCTTTGTAATCATCAATATATCCTAAATGCAAGCAATGTAAGGAGCTAAAGTTTCAGAACTTCACCCTAAGTGCTCGTTCACACTTGACTGTTTTACCAACTCTTGCCAAACGCTCCTATAGCGTTTGGCAAGCGTTGGTGGAGTGTTTTTTAATGCTCGGCAAACGCCGCATGCGTGGTTCAGCGGCGGTTGCTATGTGTTTGCCGAGCGTTAAAAACACCATACAAATGCCTATAATGAAGTTTGAATGGTGTTACCGCGTCGCAAACACCGGCCGGGCATTTGCGGAGCGGCACCATAGACTAGAATAGGAGGCTTCAATGCCTCCTGACTCGACCAGAGGCGTCCGTTTTGCTGCGACGCTAACGCTCCCGTTAGAAGAGCACCATGTGCTGCAATGTGCAGAATTGTCCGAGGCGTTTGGGAAGCGGTAAAAACACTTCCCAAATGCCTTTCTGCCACCTGCACACAACGCTAGTGTGAACATAGCCTAAATGGGAAGATACACTTTTCTGTTTGCCACCGCCCAAATTCCCACCTTCAACTTTTGGCAGGTTACATTTTTTTTTGACGGGGGAATGGGTACCTAGCTTTGATAGGTACCCGTTAGCAATCCAACCAGAAGTTCTAACCCCCCTGCATGCAACCTCTTGGGGCACATTGACTTTTTCCAGTGACTGTCTGGCTTGTGGTCCATCTGACATATTGGGGTTTATTTACTAAAGCTGGAGAGTCCAAAATCAGACTCACTTCTGCATAGAAACCAATCAGCTTCCAGATTTCATTGCCAAAGCTTCAATGAACAAGCTGAGGTTAGAAGCTGATTGGCTTCTATGCAGAAGGGAGTCTGATTTTGGACTCTCCAGCTTTAGTAAATAAACCCCATTATGACAGGGGTCTCCAAACTATGGCCCTCCAGGTGTTGAGGAACTGCAAGTCCCATGAGGCCTTGAAAGACAGCCAGAGGCAAGACTCCCAGAGGCAGAGGCATGATGGGAGTTGAAGTACTTCAACAGCTGGAGGGCCATAGTTTGGAGACTCCTGTATTATGGTATCTATCCAAGAACAGCTCTTACCTATACTCTTGGGCGTCATTTTGTTCATCACTTCCACAAATTACAACCCTAAAGATTTCCTTTAGCTTCCTAATTCTTTTTTTTTTATCTTTGTTTTAGGATCCTTTTTCTCACTCTTTTGTGAACACTTCTTGTTCAGATATATTCTTCGGCTGTCTAGCATTCAGTGCATGTTTGATGTCTAGCTTCAGATTTTCAGGTAATTGCTAGTTCAACTAAAGTGCATTAGAAACTTTACTAATATGTCATTTCTGAAATTTTCACTGCAAAGGTTTTGTTAAAGAAACCGAGTCAAGAGTGAAACTTTAGAGGCCGCCATTGCTGTTTTTTTCATAGTTGGCTGGATGGTTTTCATGATGATCCTTTATCTTCATTGCTCTTTGATTCACTGGTCCAAAACAAAAATATATACTGTATATCAGTTCTGATTTGCCATGCTGGGTGTATGTTCCAGGCCTGTAACTTAACATGCTAAAATCTGAATCAGTCAGTTGACAAGCCATGTAGATTTTTTTTCAGACTCTTTCACATAAATTTGCTTCCTTACGGAAGTATAGGATAGTACCAGATCTGGTGGTCACGTGGAGATGGACTTGCCCACAGTGGGCACAACTATTAATATTGGCCTCTGGTTTTTGTGTTTCCAAAATTCCTAAGGACTACCTCCAGCAATTTTGCCCCATGTTAAAAGCAAGGTACACAATTGTACCCGTAACACCCAAGCCTGGCACAGCACAAGTTCCCTTGTGCTTTGAACTCAATATTTGCAATCATGCCTGTGTTCTCCCAACCTCAGTACTGTAGCAAGTCTAGATTGCAATTTGTAACTGTGAAACTGACCTGATGCTGAATATCACTGAAGGCCTGGCAGTGCAGAAGCCATTGCCAGCCATTGTGCCTGCAAGCCAAATGTGCCAAGTGGTTCATCACTAACTGTCAAATTCTCATTTTCTATGCCGACATAGGACAAAGCAAAAAAAAAGGCCCTTTGTTTCCTTAACCAAGCAGAAATGAGGTAGACCGTTTTTTTTTTAAATGTTCCTGCCAAGAGTGGTATTAACTAAAATGTGTGCTGATAGATTATACAAGTTTTTTTTCTTTTAAATAGATGATACAATGGTTTTATGATTACTGAGCAAGTAATCAATCGTCCTTACTAAGCAATTTCCCCATCTGCTTCACTGTGTTCTGCTGCTACGCATCCCTAGGACTTGCCAGCTGAGTCAGTGCAGAGGATTCTGTTCTCACTGTGGGCATGTTGGACGGTAAATTGTTGCTTATAGCTCATCTGGCACGCACCCTCTATCTCGGTCATCTGGTTTCCTGTCTGTTGTTTTGTAGCTGCTGTCCCTTTCTCTTTCGGCTCCTCCATCACTTTTTCATTTTCTCTCGTTCTGCTTTTAACGGTTATCTCTTTTCTAGTCTGATGATAGCTTGTCCCTGTCCTTCCTTCCCATTTCTATTTCAGCTGTGATAGCATTTGGTTAACCCTTCCGCTGAACTTCCCTGGATTAGAAAAATGCCAAGATAGTCTTTGTTTTATCGCCAGTGCTCCTAAGTAATTCTTTATTTCTCCTTACCTTTGTTTGGGGTTCTTGTTTTTTTGGTGACCTGTCACCATTTAACCTAACCCAAATGCAAATGAAATAAAGCAAACCTTTTTGTCTTGGGGTAAAGGGACCTCACCCAACCACCCCCCCCCCCCCCCCCCAAAAAATAATTCCAAGTCCTGGGTTTGTGAGATTGGAATTTGGCAGTGACTCTGTTAGCCTTTATTGAAGGTGAAAACATTTTAAAGTTAAAAGAAGGTTCGGCGCTTCACATGCATACACAAACCACCAATTCTTAACCTCTTCTGTGCCGCCCTATAGCAGAAATACTGCTACAGGGCAGCACGGGTGCGTAAAATCAAGTGTGTGCGTGTGTCTGTGTGTGTGTGTGTGTGTGTGTGTATGTATGTATGTATGTATGTATGTATATATCTATATATATATATATATATATATATATATATATATATATATATATATATATACATACATACAGTTGCAAGAAAAAGTATGTGAACCCCTTGGGATTACGTGGAGTTTTGCATGAATTGGGCATAAAATGTTCTCTGAATGTCATCTAAGTCACAACAATAGAAGAACACAGTCTGCTGAACATAATGCTACACAAACATTAGATGTTGCCATGGTTGAATTGGGCATAAAATGTAAACATTCACAGTGCAGGGAGGAAAAAGTATGTGAGGCCCTAGCTTAATGACTTCTCCCAGAGCTAATTGGAGCCAGGAGTGAGCCAACCTTGACTCCAATCAGTGTGATGATATTGGATGTGTTGCTGACAGCTGTCCTGCCCTTAAAAAACACACACCTGTTTTGGGTTTACTGGTTTCAAGAAGCACTCTCTGATGTGAACCATGCCTCGCAGAAAAGAGCTTTCAGAAGACCTACGATCAAGAATTGTTGACTTGCATGAAGCTGGAAGGGGTTACAAAAGTATCTCCAAAAGCCTTGATGTTCATGTGTCCACGGTAAGACAGACTGTCTACAAATGGAGAAAGTTTAGCACTGTTTCTACTCTCCATAGGCGTGGTCGTCCTGTAAAAATGACTGCAAGAGCACAGCGCAGAATGCTGCATTAGGTAAAGAAGAATCCCAGAGTGTCAGCTAAAGACCTACAGAAATCTCTGGCACATGCTAACATTTTTGTTGACACATCTACAATAAGGAAAACATTAAACAAGAATGGAGTACATGGGAGGACACCACGGAGGAAGCCATTGCTGTCCAAAAAGAATATTGCAGCACGTTTGGAGTTTGCAAAAGAGCACCTGGATGTTCCACAGTACTACTGGCAAAATATACTGTGGACAGATGAAACCAAGATTGAGTTGTTTGGGAAGAACACAGAACACTATGTGTGGAGAAAAAAAGGCACAGCACACCAACATCAAAACCTCATCCCCACTGTAAAACATGGCGGAGGGAGCATCATGGTTTGGGGCTGCTTTGCTGCCTCAGGGCCTGGACGGATTGTTGTCATTGATGGGAAAATGAATTCCAGAGTTTATCAAGACATTTTGCAGGAAAACGTACGACCATCTGTCCGCCAACTGAAGCTCCGCAGAGGATGGGTGATGCAACAGGACAATGACCCAAAGCAGACAAGTAATTCAACAAAACAATGGCTGCAACAGCACAGAATACGCCTTCTGGAGTGGCCCAGTCAGAGTCCTGACCTCAACCCGATTGAAATGCTGTGGCATGACCTTAAGAGAGCGATTCACACCAGACATCCCAAGAATATTGCTACACTGAAACAATTTTGTGAAGAGGAGTGGTCCAAAATTACTCCAGATCGTTGTGCAGGTCTGATCTGCAACTACAGGAAACGTTTGGTTGAGGTTATTGCTGCCAAAGGAGGGTCAACCAGTTATTAAGTCCAAAGGTTCACATACTTTTTCCTCCCTGCACTGTGAATGTTTACATGTTATGTGCAATTAAACCATGGCAACATCTAATGTTTGTGTAGTATTATGTTCAGCAGACTGTGTTCTTCTATTGTTGTGACTTAGATGACGTTCAGAGCACATTTTATGCCCAATTCATGCAAAACGCCACGTAATCCCAAGAGGTTCACATACTTTTTCTTGCAACTGTATATATATATAATGTGTGTGTGCTGGGGCGAACTGACAACTCATGGGGCCCCCGGGCAATAGGGGATCATGGGGCCCCTGTGTCCTTGCCCAAACTCAAAAAAGCCTATGAAAAAGGTACCAGGGGCACCTCATGGGGCCCCCTACTGACCTCGGGCCCTCGGACAGTGGCCAAGTCTCCAAATGGTCAGTCCGCCCCTGTGTGTGTATGTATGTTTATATACAGTATATATACAGAGAGAGAGATAGAGATGGATGTGATTTTGCAGTTCCGTGTAGGGGGCGTGCGTGACCCCTATCCACGCCTCCATTCATGGCCTCGGCTGTCAATCACCAGGTCGCAGCCAGTGATTCTCCACCTGCACCCCGCGATCTCAGAGGATTTCTGATGGGGAGAGACCTGTACGTAAACAATACAGATTTCTCCCCTGTCAGCTCCTGCACACTGCTTTGTATGGCTCAAAAAATAAACGCACAGGCGATCAAATACCACCGAAAGCTCTATTTGTAGGAAAAAAAGGCCATACATTTCATTTGGGTGCAGCATTGCATGACTGTTCAATTGTCAAAGTAATGCAGTGCCGTATCGCAAAAAATGGCCTGGCCAGGAAGAGGGGTAGATCATCTGGAGGGCAAGCGGTTAAACTACAATACAATTATAAAGTTTTAAATCGTAATATCAGGGATCAGAATCTCAGTGGGTTCCCCATACTCCCCATTTATTCCTGCAATTCCATATTGACATGAATCAAAAGGATACATTTTTTGTGGTGTAGTAGATTTATTAAAAGATATAATAATATGAACAGGAAAGGCTGGCCATACATTATACAATTTTCTTGAGAAATTTGCCTTAGAATTACCAAAAACCATATAATATGAGGTCAAACCTAAACAACACTTTCAATTGTGTCCAATTAGGCATAGTTGAAGGTAAATCTAACGGAAATTGTAAGAAAAGTGTATAGTGTATGTCCAGCTTAAGTTTCTTCTAATACCTCCCCCCCACCCCAGCAAGGTATACTCATTGATCCATGCTCTTCCCCTTGGGTGACCCTAGAAGAGTGCTGGGGCTGAATTGTTAACCTCTTCCATACAGGGCAATTTTACCCCCTTCCTGCCCAGGCCAATTTTCAGGTTTCAGCGTGCTCACAATTAGAATGACAATTGCGCAGTCATACAACATTGTACCCAAACTAAAATGTTATTTTCTTCACACAACTAGAGCTTTCTTTTGGTGGTATTTAATCACCGCTGGGGTTTTTATTTTTTGCTAAATTAACAAAAAAAGACTGAAAAGTTTGAAGAAAAAAAACACACTTTTTTTTTGTTTCTGTTATAAAAGTTTGCAAATAAATAATTGTTCTTCATAAATTTAGGCCGAGATGTATTCTGCTACATGTCTTTGGTGAAAATAACCCAAATTAGGATGTATTTTTTAGTTTGTAGGAAAGTTATAGAGTTCACAAACTATGGGATATATCTGAATATTGATCTATCCTGAAGTACTGACAGCCAATCTAATTTCTTGAGGTCCAAGAATGTCAGAACAGTACAGATATCCCCAAATGACCCCTTTTTGCAGACTAGACAGTCTGACGTACTTCATAAGAGGCATGCCGAGTTTTTTGAAGTTATATTTTTTTTGTCATTTTTCGGAAAATAAAAAAATGTAAAAAATAATTTTCACTATTTTCTTTTACATACTGTCACCAATGCAGTACAGCGTCACTATATAACTGGCATGGCGGTGATCAGGGGCACTGACTGGTGACAGTATGAAAAAAAAAAAAATATATATATATTTTTTATATTTTTAATTTTTTATTACTTTTTTTATTTTTTTTTTCATATTTCACTATGACCAAAGTAGTACAATGTTACCATAGTAACATTGTACTACTTTGGGGAAGTGATCAGTATTTCTTTTTTTTTTTTTTTTACACAATTTGCTTATAGCAAAGAATTACTTTGCTATAAGCAAGCATTTACCTGAATGACATCAATTCATTCAGGGTTTTTTTTTTTGTGCTTAGCTGTGATTTGGCCATGCTAATTACATGACACAGCTGGGCTGTGATTGGCCCAGTTTGTGCATGTGATTGCTGTGACCATTCACAGCTAGACACACTAGCATACAATGGATGGCATGAATGAAGCCATCCATTGTATCCAACTGTCATGTGACCTGCTGTGATTGGTCACAGCAGGTCACATGGTACCGGCAATGGAGCCAGTACTCAGATCTGTCATCGGCCATGTCCAAGGTGCACAGCCGGTGACAGATCGCACCGCTGCGTGGCTCTGCAGGCGCACAAACTGCGCATGCCCGAAAGGACGCCATATAGCGTCCGCCCGGAAAGGTGAGGGTTTTTGTCGGCCGCCATTCGGCCATAGGCCAGGCGGGAAGAAGTTAACCTCTTGCCGACCGCGCATAGCCGAATGACGGCTTCACCGCGGCCGGCCAGTTCTGAGTGGACGTCATATGACGTCCTCCCAGAACGCGCTCTCCTGCGCGCCCCAGGGGGCGCGCACCCGGCGATCTCCATGATCGCTGTGTCCTACGGACACAGCTGATCACGAGATGTGGTAAAAGGCCGATCATACCGGCCTTTTACCACGTGATCAGCGGTGTCCAATGACACGCTGATCACATGGAAATGCAAGTGCCGGTTCTCGGCTTCACTTTCCTCACGCTGTCAGATCGTGAGGAAAGTACTGCCGAGAACCGGCAGTTGTCAGAGCGGGCATCGGCACCGATCATCAGGGCACTGATGATCAGTGCCCTGATGATCGATGCCCAGCAGTGACACCCGCAAGTTCCTCCCAACAGTGCGCCCACTAGCTCCGCCCACCCGTGCCCAGCAGTGCCCCCACCTGTGCCCAGCAGTGCCCCCACCTGTGCCCAGCAGTGCACCCACCTGTGCCACTCTGCAGTGCCACCTACCTGTGCCCAGAAGTGCCACCTACATGTGCCCAGCAGTGCCACCCACCTGTGCCCACCAGTGCCACCCACCTGTGCCCACCAGTGCCACCCACCTGTGCCCACCCACCAGTGCTGCCCACCAGTACCACCCACCAGTGCAGCCCAGCAGTGCTGCCAGTCAGTGCCACCAGTCAGTGCCCAGGGGTTGTGCCAGTCAGTGCCGCCAGTCAGTGCCCAGCAGTGATGCCAGTCAGTGCCGTCTATCAGTACCCATAATCAGTGTCACCTATCAGTGCCGCCTATCAGTGCTGCATATCAGTGCCGCCTATCCGTGACCCCTAATTAGTGCTATCTATCAGTGCCGCCTATCCGTGCCACCTCATTAGTACTGCCTATCGGTGCCCTTTAGTGCTGCCTATCAGTGCCCATCGGTGCCGCCTATCAGTGCCCATCAGTGCTGCCTCATCAACGCACATCAGTGAAGGAGAAAAAATACCTGTTTGAAAAATGTTATAAAAGAAACAAACTTTTTTTTTTTTTTTCAAAGTTTTTGCACTTTTTTTATTTATAGCGCAAAAAGTAAAGCGCCCAGTGGCGATTAAATACCACCAAAAGAAAGCTCTATTGGTGAGAAAAAAATGATCAAAATTTCAATGTTGCATGACCGCGCAATTGTCAATCAAAGTGCGGCAGCGCTGAAAGCTGAAAATTGGCCTGGTAAGGAAGGGGGTATAAGTGCCTGGTAGGCAAGTGGTTAAAGTAGCCATGTGCTCGCCCATCTCTGGAAGCATTGTCTATTGGATTCCCCTCCCTAGAAGCCCTGTTCTATTAGAACCAACAGGGCAATGGCTCTAATGGAGCAGGCAGGAGGCAAAGGATCCTGGATTTGGTGAGTATAACGTGACGGTGGGGATGCTCTTAGTGGGGATGAGTAAATGGGTAAAAGTGACAATGTCCATTGGTAAAAATGAAGTCTGTAGTTTCAATTCACCAAGCTATGGCGCATTTTATTTTTAATGCTTATTGGCGCTGAAAATAATACTGGCAAATTATAATTGTTAAAAACCTTTTTTTTAAATTCATCGCTCCACTCGCTTTCTTACTACCTAATAAAAAAAACAAGGCCTTCCAACTGTCAGGTGACCACTGATCTCTGAAACCGCTTGCCGCTGCACTCTCCCGCTAATGGTCCTCCTGCCTGCTGTATTATTGAGGTTTGTTTACTTATAACTTAAAATATTGTGAGAACCTATCTCTACTCCTTATTTTGGTATGTCCGCGTCAGGATGAATTTGCTAAATGGATGTCGCACCATTCCAGATAATCTTTTGGCTGTTGTAGGCTGCCCAGTCAAACACGATTTGTTCATCCCCATTAGTTTATCCCAGCAGATAATAGGGAAGTGTGCAGTCTGCGAACCGCCAGCGCTCGCATCCTTCTGTGTCTCAGGTCAGCGTGTATGCCTGAGCCTCCAGCTGCCAGTGTTCTAACACACTTCTCTAGAGGGAGATGTGTATTTCTGATTTTATTATTTATTTATTTTGCCTGACCTGGTTTTATGTCAGGGGAACCTGGAGGCTAATAGTGTTCTTAGAGTGTGAGTCAGCAAGCCCTCCATGGGTTCACTTAAATAATGACACCAATATGGGCATCGATTGAGATGTATTGCAGAAGCGGTCTGAATGAATATGTTGTAAAGATCCTCAGTCTTATTGCATACTGTCAATGCTTGTTGCCCTGAACAGCTGAAAGCCCAACCATTTCTCGGGATTAACTACCCCTTTTAAATATCACTTCTATATTATCTGTAGATTACGAGAGGATTGTCCAATGCTGATGCAGCCTGCAGGATTTGTGCCTTTTAACTGAAAACCGAATGTTAATGTTTTTTTTTTTTTTTTTTTTGAGAAAGGTTAGGGGGGTTGCAGACATGCCTCGCTGAGAATGATGGAAGAAGAGACCTCTGCCCGTCCTCAAATGACTTGTAGAGCGCTGTGACCCTCCAAGCTCTTCTTCAAAAATAGGCCAATACATGCACTGGATGCACAATGAAAGTTATGATCATTTCTGCTTAAGCAACCATAAATATCCCCCCAAACCTGCAGGGGGAGCAAAGCTGATTAGTTCTGGGGTCCTCATCTGATTTGTAGACTTCCAAAGCAGCCTCCAAAAATTAGTCCCACTTCGGAGGTCTAAAGGCACTATAACACAAGAAAATTATACATACACCCCTGCTCATACCTATAGTTTTCTGCTTAAGGAGACGTTAGCTGGTCTCTTTACAGGAAAACCGTTCTTTTTGTTGTTCGGGGGGTTGCCCATTACACTTCTGCATGACCCAATTGTTTTATGTGATCCTTGAACTGGCAGCACCTCCTGCTTTGATCTGGCTGTATAGCTGCCATGGATCTTACTAAGCTCTAAATTTGTTTTGGTTTTTTTTGTGTTTTTTTTAAGCAGAGCAGTTAGAATTAGTCTGGTAAACATGTTAAAATGAGCCTGTGTACTGGAACTCATAAATAAAATATTCATATGCAATCTTCAAATGCAGTATTTCATTTTTGACTACAGAAAAGAGAATTTAGATCTAATAAAATTGTAAATTTAGGTTTCATAGCTGATCTGGAAATGCAGAGGACGCTTTAATTCACATCTTGTAATTTCATCTCTCGGCCAAGTCTGGTTAAGTGTCTGAAGTTTAGCAAACTAATTTAGGTCTGCACTTTACGAATTGCATGACAGTTAAAGCAATTGACTGGATTACAAACACTTCTAATGGTTTCAAAGGGTGAAGACAGGAAGATTGTGTTGCGTGCATGAATTAAAGATTTCACGACGGTTCAAGAGAGCAAAGGAAGAGAAGGCATGCAGGAATATTTCGCTTACCCTATGAAATTGTGATAATTGACACGGTTTCTGCTCCATAAAAAAAATATAGATTTTTTTTTTTATAAATTTACTTCATTGACATCACGGGCACAGTCTCTTAAATAGGTGCTTTTTTCCAGTTTCCAAAAGTGCTTGTGTGACTATAAAAACCAGTAAACAAGCTATTTTATGTGAAAGAGCTATGGATAGTATCGGGGCGGACTGACAACTCATGGGGCCTCCGGGCAATAGGGGATCATGGGGCCCCTGTGTCCTTGCTCAAACTCAAAAAAGCCTATGAAAAAGGTACCAGGGGCATCTCATGGGGCCCCCTACTGACCCCGGGCCCTCGGGCAGTACCCGAGTTTCCAAATGGTCAGTCTGCCCCTGGATAGTATTCATAGATCTATGTTAGCCTTTACATGACTATACAGAAATGAAGACATTTCCGTGCATCATGTACAGTCTGCTCTTCTGTTGTCTAGCACTACTTTTCTTATTCTGTTGGGCTATCTGGACTGAAGGTCTTCTGGGTGCTGGAAATATCCTACTACCCAGGACTGGGCCACCAATGAGGCCAATTTACGTGGCCCTCTCATGGAGGAACGGTAGGGAGTGGACCTGATGCCAGGGTACCCATTGTCATTGCATCTCAGTAACGCATAGTGTTCCTAGCCAACCACTAAAACTGCTATTTTATTGTGTGCCAGCAAATAGCGTGCACCACCTGAGGCAGCAAAATGGCCATTTTGGGTGGCATCTGCCCCCACTGCTGCAACATACATTTATTTAATATGCCTTAACCACTTGCCCTCCTGAGGATTTACCCCCCTTCCTTACCAGGCCATGTTTTGCGTTCCTGTGCTGCATTCCTTTAACTGACAATTGCGCAGTCATGCAACGCTGCACCCAAATTAAATTTACATTCTTTTTTCCCCACGAATAGAGCTCTCTTTCATTGGTATTTGATGTCCTGTGTGGTTTTTTTTTTTTTTGCGTTATTAAAAAAAAAAAAAAAGACCAACAATTTTGAGAAAAATAAAACTTTTTTTGAGTTTTTGCTATTAAACATGTCCAGTAAAAAAAATTTTAATCAAATTTCGTCATAAATTTAGGCCAAAATGTATTCTGCTACATGTCTTTTGCTAAAAAATAAATCTCAATACATGTAATTTAATTGGTTTACGTGAAAGTTATAGTGTTTACAAATGGCGGAGTATATACTGGGATTTTTTTTTTTTTTTTTTTACTAGTAATGGTGGCGATCTGCAACTTATAGCGGGACTGTGGCGGGCATTCTGACCAATACAGTGATCAGGGCAAATAAAAAGCACTGACGCTGTACTAATGGCGCTGGGCAGGAAGAGGTTAATGTGGGGTGATCAAAGGGATAACTGTGTGCTGTTTTGCTGTGTGTGTGCTTCACTGTAAGCACACTGCTTTGCATGGCTCTGCTATACAAAGCCATACATAGCAGTGTGCAGGAGCTGACAGAGGAGAGAACTGTATTGTATGTCGCTAATGCTCCTCAATCACCGGATACCGGCAAGTAATCACCGGCTGGGACCCAGTGATTGACAGCCGAGGCCGTGAATAGCGGCGCGGGTAGGGCGTTCACGTGGCTCACGCTCGACCCCTGCCCGGAAGTGCAAAATCACATACATATACATGATTTTGCGCACTCGTGCCACCCTGTAACAGTATTCATGCTATAGGGCGGATGGGAAGCAGTTAAATAAAAGGTAATTGCACTTAAATATAAAAATCCCCTCGGGTTGATCAATGTACATTTCAGGTATTTTAACAAACTTTGTTGTAGAGCCCTACCTTTTTCTGCTCTGAAGAAAGCGCTGCTTGTTTCACCATGTCATTTGCAGACTGATTCTACACTGGTGCACTCAGAGTTCGGATGAGAAAATCTGCAGAGTCTGCAACCCTTTAGACGTATTCAACCTTTGGGAAGTATCTCACTAAAACTGAAATTCCTATTGCAGGTGATGCCTAAAAACACGACTTGTATTTGAGTACAGACTTCTGAGAAAATCAATGAGCCACTCATACAAGCAGGAAATTTTTTTTTTTAGGCATTCTGTTCACCAACAATGTATACAGCTTCTCCAGGTAGCCATAATATATTGAATTTTACAGAATATTACAGCACTGCACTGTGAAAAAGAAAGCTAATTTTTCATAACATGAAATGTGACGTGTATAGCAATTGTATACGCTATATTGTGGTTCATTTGCTATTGATTTGCTCAGTCCAAGTATGGGGACTGTGGTACTACTGTGGATTTATCGATTGAATTATGTACAACCACCCTATTGGGCTTTTCCTGAATGATCAGTGCTGCTGGCTGTAACTAGCAGCAGTGGTCGTGTTCTGAATCAGAATGAAAAAAACTCAGTGGGAGTGAATGTGTGGATGGGACAAACCGGTCTTTTTCTTTTCTTTTTTTTTTTTTTTTGTTCTAACCACTGGTTGAACAAAAAAATAATAATGTATGGCTAGCCTTAGTCCTCTTCTCTTGAAAATGTCTATTTACGCTCTATGTTGGACCAACTCTTCTTCCCTTCACCTCCCTACATAGTCTTTGATTTGGCTGCCTTGAGCCTTTTGTTGGTGGTCAGTTGAAAGAATGCCCCCCACCCTTACAGTGTGGGTAAGAATACTGCCCTTTAAAGTGTTACTAACCCAAAACAGTAAAATCAGTCTGTATATGGGCAACACAGTGGCTAAATGGTTAGCACTTCCACCTGTCAGTACTAGGGTTGTTGGTTCGAATCCCTGCCACGACACTACCTTCCTGGAGTTTGCATTTTCTCCCTGTGCCTGTGTGGGTTTCCTCCAGGTACTCTGGTTTCCTCCCACGCTCCAAAGACATGCTGATAGGTTAATTGGCTCCTGTCTAAATTGTCCCTATTATGTGTATGTATGAATGTAAGTTGGGGACCTTAGATTGTACACCCCTTGAGGGTTAGGGACTGATATGAATGTACAATATGTATGTAAAGCGCTGCGTAAATTGACGGCGCTATATAAGTACCTGTAATAAATAAAAAACAAAAATATGTGGTAAAACATGCTTGTTATACTCACTGTGGAATTTAAGGGGTTAAGCCTCTTCATTGTGTAAAAACGCTGTTTGATCCTGACTTCTCTGATCCTCCCCTTCTTTCAGAGCCCCCCTTGTATCTCCTGATAAGACATGTCATGTGGAGTCACTCTGCACATGCTCAGTTTGGTGTGTATTGCCAAGAGGGTTTTTTTTCTTGAGGGCGTGCATGTGATCAGCACAGGGCCAATCTGCACTGTCCAGACAGAGGTCAGGGGACCTGCATCCTCCTAGAGCAAATTGAAAACTCTTACAAGCTTTAACCAGTGCTCTGCTGAACACTGATCGAAGTCACAAGACTGCTTTAACTGCTGATGAGTAAAGATATTTAGCAGTTTATATTTACTAAAATAATTGCACTTCCATGTACTTTGTGAGACCAGATATAGTAAATGCAGGGTCCTGGGTTTAGTGACACTTTAACTATTTTACTGCCACCAACATTGCAATTTTAAGACTTGGTAATGTTGGGCATCTGCTTGACATAACGTTCTCTTTTATATTTTTGCCAAAACAATTGGGTAATATACTGCGTTTGTGTGCCCTACATACAGTGGGACCATGGAGAATGAACTTGGCTACCCCCTAACAACATTCTATGCATGAAGGTAAAAAAAAACACTGGAGCCAATCCCGGGACTCTCTCTCCTCATTGACTGAGACAGAAGCGGGAGCCATTGGCTCCCATTGCAGTCAATCACAGTCAGTGAGCCAATGAGGAGAGAAGGGGCAGGGCCGAGCCATGGCTCCGTGTGTGAATGGACCCACAGAGCAGCGGGTGCCCCCATAGCAAGCTGCTTGCTGTGGGGGCACCCGACAGGAGGGAGGAACCAGGAGCGCCGGTGGGGGACCTGAGAAGAGGAGGATCCGGGCTGCTCTGTGCAAATACATTGCACAGCAGGTAACTATAGACATCTTTGTTATAAAAAAAAATAAGCCTTTAGAATCACTTTAAGAATACATACATGTGTTGCCACACATCCACTTACTGTGTGCCAGTAAGTAGCGTGCACCACCTGAGGCAGCAAAATGGCCATTTTGAGCAGAGTTGAAATACATACACCAAGGGTTTGTTATTTTGACACAGGTACTCTCTGCTAGTCTGTAAAACCAATTTGCTGCTTCTTGGTTTAATATCAGCTGTGCTCATTGGACAAATGTGACCTTACAGGGGAAATTTACTTTTAGTATTTTCTGCCTGTACATGGCAGCCAATCAGCTTCCAGGTTTTATTGTCAGCTTAATTGAACAAGCTGAAGTTAGAAACTGATTGGCTGCCGTGCACAGCTGCACCAGATTCTGAGTGGTCCATTTTTAGTAAATCTCCCCCTATGTATATCTTGTCCAACACATAGCCTAGTGACATGGGAAGCTGAATTGCTTGATCAGAAGTGGTGTGTCTTCAGTCTGGCTGTACATTGTAGGGTGTGTGTAAATCACAATACTGTCTGTGCAGAATTGCTATTTAAAAGAGTAAGAATGTCTGTATTTCATCTTTGGATTTAGCAGTTTTCCTGAAATTTTCTGTTTTAAGCCCAACATTTGTCTCAAAAAGGCACTTGTGTAAATCAGGAATGATTCAGCCATGAAAAAAGTCTGGTTATGTCTACATCCTCATGTAACTATGCACATTTATATCCCATGAGTATCCTCCTTGTGTTATTCTTGCATCATAGACTTGTCATTTTTCTGTAGCTTATTTAATGGAATGCATTAAGTTGGAGTTGTAAGACCCCATGAATGTTTACATAAGACACAACGCCTGCCCAAAGGCAAGTAACTGTGACAAATGTAGATTCCTGTGAGAACTGTACAGGTGTGAAGCGACCTGCCTGACCCAGTGCTGGAGTGCAAGACGGTGACAACTGTGAAAGCACAAACATCTCCTCTAACTGTTATTTACATTGGCCATATGAATACCTCTTCCTAGCCTGGACTGTTTGTGTATCTAAAGAAAGAACCTCAGCCAGGGATCTCTGCAAAAAGACAAAGAATTGAACATAAAGCTGTCAGCTAATTATTTTTTTTATGCCTATTTGAACACTGTGTAATGGTCACAAGGTTATGTATAAATTGCACATAACTGTTTGGTTTACTTTCCCCATTAAAAACAACTAAATAATTATACACACACACGCACTATATTGCCAAAAGTATTAGGACGCCTGCCTTTACACGCACATGAACTTTAATGGCATCCTAGTCTTAGTTTGTAGGGTTCAATATTGAGTTGGCCCACCCTTTGCAACTATAACAGCTTCAACTCTTCTGGGAAGGCTGTCCACAAGGTTTAGGAGTGTGTCTAATGGAATGTTTGACCATTCTTCCAGAAGTATATTTGTGAGGTCAGGTACTGATGTCAGACGAGAAGGCCTGGCTCGCAGTTTCTTAACAAATTCATCCCAAAGGTGTTCTTACGGTTTGAGGTCAGGACTCTGCAGGCCAGTCAAGTTCCTCCACCCCAAACTGGGTCATCCATGTCTTTATGGACCTTGCTTTTTGCACTAGTGTGCAGTCATGTTGGAACAGGAAGGGGCCATCTCCAAACTGTTCCCACAAAGTTGGGAACATGAAATTGTCCAAAATGTCTTGGTATGCTGACTCCTTAAGCGGTCCCTTCATTGGAACTAAGGGGCCAAGCCCAACTCCTGAAAAACGACCCCACACCATAAACCCCCCTCCTCAAAACTTTACACTTGGCACAATGTAGTCAGACAAGTACAGTTCTCCTGGCAACCACCAAACCCAGACACGTCCATTGGATTGTCAAACAGAGAAGCGTGATTAGTCACTCCAGAGAACGTCTCCACTGCTGTAGAGTCCAGTGGCTGCGTGGTTTACACCACTGCATCTGACGCTTTGCATTGCACTTGGTGATGTAAGGCTTGGATGCAGCTGCTTGGCCATGGAAACCCATTCCATGAAGCTCTCTACACACTGGTGTGCTAATCTGAAGGCCACACAAAGTTTTGGAGGTCTTTACCTAGTGACTCTGCAGACAGTTTCAACATGTGCTGACCCCGCTCTGTCATTTTATGTGGCCTACCACTTTGTGGCTGAGTTGCTGTTGTTCCCAGTTGCTTCCACTTTGTTATAATACCACTAACAGTTGACCGTGGAATATTTAGTAGCAAGGAAATTTCATGGATGGACTTATTAAATACGTGGCAACCTATCACGCTGCCACGCTTGAATTCACTGAGCTCCTGAGAGCGACCCATTCCTTCACAAATGTTTATAGAAGCAGTCTGCATGCCTAGGTGCTTGATTTTATACACATGTGGCCATGGAGGTGATTGGAACACCTAAATCCAATTATTTGGAGCAGAGTCCAACTGCTGTTGTTACATCTGATAGATTGGGGTTAGATTTCTTGTTGGTGTGCTGCCTTTCTATGCTTTATGGTCTTTATTGACCTTTATGTTCAATCATCAGATGCTTCTAGATCACGATTTGCCATAGAGGTTTCTGGCCTTACTTTGGCTACAGAACTGTATTTTTTTTTTTTTTTTTGGTCTGCTCTGATCAGCTTTCATAATCCCACATCGGGAGGTATCCTGGATTCCAGAAGACCAAGTTCACTGTTTACAGAAAAAAAAGGTCATGTGACCAAAGTAAACAAGAATAAGTAAAACACAGTACTTCATGTGCAAGTGATGGGTACATAGGGATGTGGATGAGATGGATATAGGTGGTGGGGCTTTACAGGTCGGCATCAGTGAAGGTTACATTTCTACTGTTGGCATACATTGAGATGATGAGTCAGAGGGTGGTACTAGGTATCCAAGGCATCTGCAGTGCTGCAGTGTAATCTATAGAGTTCTACTGCTGAAGGAATTGGGTAGAATGTTAAGATCCTGGAAGGAATAAGGAAGGGGGCAGGTGGGTGTTTTTGGGACTGTGGAGGTTTGTTGGTTGTGGAAGTAGGGATAGTAAGGGAAGAAATGGGAGATAGAGGAGATAAATATAGAAAATGGAGAGATGTGAAAAGAGAGCGGAAGAAAAGGAAGGAGGTGAATTTTGGGAGAGAAGGAAGAGTTTAGGGATAGGTGAGAGGAGTCAACTGTGGGTCCATGGATGTAGATGATTTTTAGCTGAAGGATAAAAGGGAGCAGTTAAAGCTTGCAGGCTAATCTTATTTGATGCAGAGGTCCTACACGGCATTAAATTTAGGCAGGCTTGTGCAATAGTTTGCTCACCACCTGTCAAGTGAGTGATCAGGCAGGTTTCAGGGCTTGTGCAGTTATTTTGGGTTTTTTTTTCTCTATAAAGCAATTCTTGCACAGGACTCTTAGTGTGTGAGCATCCAGTGAGTTTTTCAGTAAGTTAGTAGATCCAAAACTGTTCATTGTGGGGCAGTCCCACTATGTATGCAGAGAGGTGCAACAGAGTCACAGACTTTAAACGAGTGAGAGGGTAGCCTGATATAAAGCAGGAAATGTGTGTTGGTACTAGGTACAGCCCCCATCTATGTAACTTGTTTTAGTAGCAGAGGTATTTACAGATCCTTTCGTTGTGCAGCCGGTCTTTTTCTAAAATGCATTTGCCGAGCTTGTGTTCCCAATTGGAGACTTAGGTAGGGAGAAGGAAAACATTTTGAAGTATATGGAGCTATATATTGAGGTGATAACAAGAAGAGTGAAGAAAGATTTCCTTTTACATGTAGAAAGGAAAACTGTTTTGTGCCAATTGTGCCATATTCATCAATTTGCTGGTAACCCCCGATGCATGTAGGGATGGGCAGATCCCTCAGTGCTCATCAAACTCTTAAAAAGATAAGGCAGTCTGTTGCCATGCTGAAGATTTCCAGAGACATGAGACAGTAGCTGCCCGATCTGAGCATTGTTGCCTAAATTAGGTGACCACCTTGTATCTGTAAATTCATACTGAATTGCCTAAATTAGGTGACCACCTTGTATCTGTAAATTCATACAGATTGGGTAGATGGGTGCTGTATGTTGACTAGTCAATTGAATCAGTTAAAAAAAAAAGTGCTATTGCTTTGCTTTTAACTGAATAGCTAATAAGAACCCTTTCCTTTTGCCGCATGTCCTCCCTTCCACATTAAAAGTCAGTAGAGCCGCCTGGCCAGAGCTTGGTTTGTGGCACCTCTATGTAGAGCTTCTCAGGTCTGTAGCTGTATACCTACAGTACAAGATCCAACAATCCTAGGCAAAACCATTACAAGACCTATGTAAATACTATCTACTGTTCAAGAGTCAGAACTAAAACTCACTGCTTCCAAGAACTATACTGCAGCCAAATGACGCCCCAGTGAGACATTACTGTGGATAAGAGCAGCTACCGTTGAAGTGAGTCTTGTCAGAATGTGAAAAATGGAACTGAATTTCAGGGATGCTCCTGGACACACTCTGAGCCTAACGTGGTTACAGGACGATAAGATTTATTATCGTGGCCCAGCTTCCCTAACAGCTGGTACCATAAATAATTAAGGCCAATGGAATTGTATCCCTTTTATCACCCACAGCCCCCCTATCTCCCTCATCACAGCTCACTGGTTAAAAAAACAACACTGCACTGAAATACAATCATAAAGATGGGCACTTAGGAGCTGTCAGTCCTTTAAACATAGCCTTCGCTAAGTGCCTGTAATTGCCAAGGCTACCGTAATATTTACTAACCTTTTAGGTCTCTGCAGATAGTGGAATAATGAGCCGGTGGAAAGTGGGGTTAGACTGCATCATTCATTTTAATTCTTTTGGCTACTTGCACTTCTGGATGCCAAAAATATAAAGTGCTGCCTTTAAAACTACTTTTAAAAAAAAAAATCATCACTTTACACCAAGCAGTGCATCTAATGCTACAATCTACTTTCTAGGTATTTTACCTTTTAAGCACATATGTGAGAAAATTACAGGTTCTTGAGTTCTCTCCTGGATCGAATGATCTAAGATTTTAAGACATGGCTAGGAAAAGCAATTTCTTACAAGTCACATGCACACGCTACATCTGTGTTTTGAGATTTGTACGCTTTGAGGGTAATTCTGAGGTTTGTAACGTGTATATGTACTTTTCGGAACCTCTACAATATCTACATACAAAAATGCAAACTTGTATATTAAGGTTTTGTAAGGATGGGGGTGCCACAACAGCTTGTATAGTACTTTTTAACAGATTTTTTTCTATGTTGTAACATCCAACATGTTTTGGGGGCTCAGCACTCCCCCTACAACGGGGCTAAAAGCTAGATAAATAAATATAATATGTAGCAATGTGCTGTGGACCCATAGACCACTCACAAATAGAGAGTGGAATCCAATGCAATTCTTAATGGAATCCCATTAAATTCACAAATCTTAAACATATGGAACAGCGCTGCTCACTGATATCTAATTTAAAAAAATGGAATATCTAACAAGAAATATATAAAAGATAAAATTATATATAGAAAAATCCCCTTGTGCAAAATGTGCTAAAACTTTTTTGCAAAAAACTAATAAAATATAACAAACTCTCCTATACCATCTTTGGATTAAATATCAGTGAGCAGTGCTGTTCCATATGTATAGATTTGTTCTAAAAACTAGACAATAGATAAAATACAAAAAGTCCTTTAAATGTGTTAAAAACTATATATACAGTATCTATATAAAAGTACACATAACATAAAAACCCAAGGGGAAGTGCAAAAAAAAATCTCCTTGATTTTTATACTTTTCAGTTGAGCAATGTGTGTGCTTTTTTGGCTTCAATAATAATGCATCAATGTGTGTGTGTGTGGAGATAGATAGATATAGATTTGTTTATTTGTGTGTGTATATACACACAGTGCTCAGCATAAATGAGTACGCCCTTTTTGAAAAGTAAGATTTTAATCAACATCTCAACGAACACAAAAACAATTTCCAAAATGTTGGCAAAACTGAGTTTTATAGAACATTTGTTTAGCTCATTACATGAAAGTAAGGTTAATAGAACCTAGATTACAAAATCTTCAGTTTCACTCAAATTAGTTGATGAAAAACTGAACACTCCACAACAGAAACTACTGCATCTAGTATTTTGTATGACCTCCATGATTTGTAAGGACAACCCCAAGTCTTCTAGGCATGGAATGAACAAGTTGGCAACATATTGCAATATCTACCTTTTGCCATTCTTAATGACCTCTTTTAGAGCCTGGATGCTGGATGGAGAGTGATGCTGAACTTGTCTCTTCAGAATTCCACATAGGTGTTTGATTGGGTTCAGATCAGGAGACATACTTGGCCACTGGGTCACTTCCACCCTGTTCCTCTTTAGAAATGCAACAGTGGCCTTAGATGTGTGTTTTGGATCATTGTCATGTTGGAAAAGTGCACGACGACCAAGGGTATGGAGTGACAGTAGCATCTTCTCTTTCATTATAGAGCAGTACATCTGTGAATTCATAATGCCATTAATGAAATGTAGCTCCCTGACACCAGCAGCACTCATGCAGCCCCACAGGAGGACACTGCCACCACTATGTTTCACTGTAGGCACCTTGCATTTTTCTTTGTACTGCCATACAGTTTTGAAGCCATCTGTTCCAAAAACATTTATCTTGGTCTCATCACTCCAGAGTCTCATTAGTCGTCTTCTTTTTCAGCATGGACCATGGCAAATTCTAGATGGGCTTTTTTGTGCATGGGCTTTAGGAGAGGCTTCCTTCATGGATGTCACCTATGCATGCCATTGCTCTGCAGTGTATGCTGCATTGTGTCATGGGAAACAATCACCCCAGTTTGGCTTTCTACTTCTTTAGCTAACTGCAGTGAACTTAATGGTGATTTTCTTCAACCCTTCCCATCAGAAGGTGCTCCTGTCGAGGTGTTAACTTCCATGGACAGCCTGGACGTCTCTGTGAGATGGTTGCAGTTCCATCTTTAAATTTTTTTATCACTTTTCTACAGTATTCTGACCGATAAGTATAGCTTTGCTGATCTTCTTGTAGCCTTCACCTTTCTTGTGTAAAGAAATTATTTTCTTTCTCAGGCCTTGAGACATTGCTCTTCCATGTGGTGCCATTGCTGAAATGGGAAGGGGTTTTCTTTGTTAAGAAACGCCCTTTTATAATCAACTGTCTGCTTAATAGCCTGTTTAATGAATAATTAGATTCGCCTGTTAGTTGAATTCTTGTTAATTAGAATTTTGTTGTGTAAAAATTAGCTTTGCTTCTAAGACTTTCATTGGGGTGTATTCATTTTTGCAACATGGTCTTGAATGAATTTGTGAGGGAAAATACTTTTTTTTGTGTGTGCAAATTAACAAATCTTGTTTGCAATCGATGGCCCGTGTTTGTGGGAGTATTTTGTAGTATAGGGTCCCATAGAAAATGTTGATTCTGAAAAAAAAGTAACGGTTTCCTGGTAAATCTGGTGGGCTGTACTCACTTATGCTGAGCAGTGTGTGTGTGTATAATATATTGTAGCTTGTCCCTAAAGTCTGGACACCTAGGCAACATGCATATTGAGGGAAAAAAAACATATAGTTAGTGATATTTTTCTATGATATATATATATATATAGCAGTAGGGGGCCCCATGAGATGCCCCTGGTACCTTTTTCATAGGCTTTTTTGAGTTTGGGCAAGGACACGGGCCCCATGATCCCCTATTGCCCGGGGCCCCATGAGTTGACAATCCACCCCTGTATATGTATGTGTATATATATATATATATATGTATATATATCTGAGAGAGACATTTTAAGGACTTTTTGCATTTCCTCTATTGTCTCTCCCTGATGGTGGAGTGTTGAGCCCCTGAAACGTATTGGCTGTTACAAATTCTTTTAAGGGACTATAGAAGCTGGTGTGGCACTTTCATCCTTTCAAAACTGTAGTAAACACCTCTGGGGGTCCCCCAAGACCCCACAGTTGCTGGTGGGCAGCCTTTATAGCACATCTCCATACGGTTCAGTGCTCCTGCATCACAAAGATTACTTGTATGGTAAATTTGCAGGTTTCTTTATTACCTGCTGATCTTTGCATGAAGGTCCTTGTTCATGCACTGCCTGTTATATGTTGTATCTGTCTCCCAGTTGTGCTGTTTCATTGTCATCCTGTAACATGGACTTCTAATGGAAACTACAAGAGGTTGTTTTAACACACATTATGCAAGCACAGTTCACTGATGTGTTACCATCAGGAGCCCAGACACATGCTATTCAGCCATTGGTGGAGTGTATGTTGGAAATAACTGCAAAGGGGTTGCAGGAGATGAGTTTCACTGAGATATAAACAAGGGTGAAAGAAATGGCAGTTATTTATGATGCACAGTGCTTTATCAACCTAAATGGTATTTGCTTATTGTTTACATGTTCTGTCTCATTTTTTAACATTTGTTCTGGCTAGTGACTCAAAATATTTAGCTGCTGGGTCAACGTAACAGCCAAACAATTAGCAGGTTAGCCGTAGTATCCTCCATATACTGTATCTTCTAGATTGTAAGCTCCAAGGAGCAGGGCCCTCCTATCCCTCTTGTATTGAACTGTATTGTTGCTGTGTTATCTCCTTTTATATTGTAAAGTGCTGAGCAAGCTGTTGGCGCTATATAAATCCTGTATAATAATAATAATCTTTTACAACATATTTGCTTTAGACCTAATTTACACCTCGGTGATTTGAAGTGCGATTCACACTGATGCGGTGTGGGAAACGCTGCTAATCCTGTGCGTTTCCAACACCGCATTGCAGTCGCATGGCGTTCATGCAATCTGGTGTGGGTGTCAATGTTAAATTTAATGACAGCCCCAAACAGATCGCATAACGTGCTGCAATTTCCAGAAATTGCATTGCATGGGTGAGAACACCCATGTGATGCGATTCACGTGCGAGTAAAAAAAAAAGGGGGCCCTGCACCTTTTTGTTACGGATGCAATGCGTATGTCTTAAATCGCACCGCACAGACATTGCATGTAATTTGCATAGGAATGCAGTGCGATCCCTGTGCGATTTACATGCTGTGTCTCGCACCACAGTCTCAAAGCTTCACCACAAGCACTTCAACACTTGGCACAAGAATTCCCATTTATATTTAGTGGTGCCCATTTGCACCTGAGCAAAGTGTCACTTGAAGCTTGTTGTTCCAAGTGCATGAACTTTTTTGGTGGGGGCATGTTTTGGTTGCAGTAGACTTCAATGGGAGCACCTGAAAGCTGTGGGGTTTTTTTTTTTTCTTCTTTTTTTTGTGCGTTTGCCTAGAAACTAGACTTCCATTGGCTAAAAATCATTTCTAAAAAGCTCTCAAAATTGAAACGAGCACAAAATGCCTATACAAACACTCAAAAAACATGAAAAATGACAAAAGACGCTCAGCTCAAGTGTCAATGGAGACTTAAAATGAAGAATCAATCTACTTTACCCCCGGTTCACACCAGTGCAACTTGTCATGCGGCTTGACAGATCAAAGCCACAAGTCACACCCTATTTGCAGCTATGGAACCGTTCAAATCGGTGCGACTATGAGTCTGCACTATTTTTTGTGATTTCATGTGTGACTTGCATTGACATCTGAATGAAGTTGCAAAGATGTCGGCAAACTGCAAATAAGTTCACACTCATCAGAGGCTTTGAAATTGCGCTGAAGTAAGCGTGATTCCAAAGCCACATTCGGTGTGAACCAGGGATTATACTGGTAAACCTCCCTGTGTTCAAAATGACAAATGTTCAATAAGAAATTTAAGAATTTCATTAGAATTATTGCTGTATCTAGGAGGAATGAGTCCTCATGGAGTACAGAAGGAATGCAAGCTTTGCTGCCCTCAACCAGGGAAATCCAAAAAGAACTGTATATGAAGAAACAAAAAGAGGGCGCACGGGCCTAGTGCATTACCTTGAAAAACTAGATTTATTGATAAAAAGTAAAATACTCACAAAGGGATAAAATCAAATGAAGGGCATGTCACAAGAAATGGTCCAATCACCCTGAAGGATGTCTAATGGGAGACTGTAGACCTCTAGGCGGCTGATGCGTTTTGAGGCTTTGGCTCTGAGGAAGAGGCACAGCCTCGAAATGCGTCAGCCAACAGCCATCTAGAGGTCTACAGTCCCCCACCAGACATAAATTTGATATTGAATAAATGAGTTCTAATCTCCAGGGGGAATATGAAAGGTACAGGTATTGCCAGAGTTTGTAAAAGGTTACATTTTGTTTGCTTATCTCCTGCATTTTCTTTTTTTGAGATAATATAGGAACGTACTTACAGTAACCAATCTGCTAACATTTAGAAATACTCAATAATATTTACATTTTCCTTAAAGATGGCAGTATCATGCAGTTGGGAATTGAAATCGGCAAAATACAATTCATGTGCAACTGTGTTTGGGTGACAGGTCCGCTTCAGCTTTCAGCATTCAGAATACACAGTTTGGGATAAAAGCTATATGCTGTAAAGCCTAAAGTGCCTCAGAATTGGCTGTGTATTTTTCCTTTGACTGCCTTTTGTAGCTATTCGCAGCACCTTTCTCCTAACGTGTACTTTTGTTGTTAGCCACTAACACAGTAAAGACCAGAAGGAGAGCTCTTGAACCCATTGCCTTGCTGTTAAGGGTCCTACTATAGCTGTATGAAGAGACTTGTAGAACATTCTAGGTAAGACAAGAGGATCAATCTTCGGTTGTGAAGTGTACGTCTTTCTGGTTGCAGCGCGGCCTCTTTTTAATGTTCCCAAACAAGTGTAAGCATCTGCTGAGAAATTACAAACAAAAGATCCATTGCTTGGATGACATAAACCAACAGTTACAGAACAATGATAATAAAGGTTTGCACAGTCAAGTGTCTTGAAGGACTGACTGTATCATAGAACAATTGGCCAGCTTTCCTCTTCTATTTTTTAGCCTGCACTTTCATATCTTTAAGGAAGAAGTGAGGTGGTGGTGGTGGTTAACTGTCTCAGAAACTGTCAAGATGCACAAAGTCCTTGGAATGGTTTATGTATACAGGACATATACTATACTGTATGTCAAAAGGTTTGTGGGCAGTCATCATCACCACACCAACAGATGTCCGTAGAAGGAGATGGGATTTCAAAGTGTAGTCAAGGCCTTCCCTTATTGTCTGTCGGAATGCTGTGTATATCGTCCTACTTGCTACAAAGCTTGCAATAGACCTGTATCACATTTATAAGCTATATCTTCCAAATATCATCCCCATATATGTTCTAGATTCCTAGACATGACTATTAACAGCCAATCCCTTCCAATGGCTTCATCAGTACTGACTAATTCACTTCCATGCACCTTAAATGGTCCTTCATTCCGACTGAAATCTGTTCCCTACATAGAACAGTTAAAAGTAAAAGAAGGGTCTGGCAACGTAAAACTTTTGCAGGTTTGGACTACGCTAAGATGGGATTTGAGGATTTATTTACACTAGGAGGCTGAGAGGCAGCATTACCCAACTCGGTCACAAGAATAGGACAATTTTCCTTCTGTCCTATGGCTTCAGTTCACACCAACACATTGCCATGGTGTTGACTGAAAAAGTAGGACATGTTGCATTTTTGCACAGGGCATTCGAAGCTTATTAACCCATTGCAGCGCTTTAGATCGTAATCACATACGAATTGGGGGGAAAAAAGCACTGCAATATGTTCTAACAGCCAGTTGTGGCATATGTTCATGCTGCACACGAGAATGTGGTATGAATGGGCCTATAAACTCTTTTTACTATAGAGTTTTAACAATGAGCTGGCAGTACTTAATATGCTGGGGCTACACAGAAATCTTTTAGTAGCTCAACTGCGCTGCTGAAATTCCTAGCTAGTAATTGGATGGAGTAGAAATTGGTCTTTAAATGGAAGAAACTGCTCCCAGTTTAGTAAGCCAAACTCTGGGATTATGGGGAAAAAAAACTACCTTTTGAGAGAGGCTCCCCTTGCACCCTCTGGGGTTACATTTTTGTTTTTTTCTTTGGGTGTCAGTGAAAGCACTTTTATCTACCTTATCTATCGTTGATCCTTCTACTTCTCTCCAACGTTCCTGCTTTTCGGTGGGCCCTTGACATGGTCAATTACAATGGGGGACTAATGTTTCTGCATTGTATTTGAAGACATCCCAGCTGCGATGCTGTCAAAGAAAAGAGACTTCAGGACAGTGGCATGGAAGGAAGAGCCTGTAGGAGCAAGATTTATAAGACTGGTAAATGTACTTTTACTGATACCTTAGGCAACAAAAAATAAGCCTTGAACCATTGCAGTTGACAAATTATACATTAGAACAAGGTTTGTGATACATTAACACAAAGTAATACGATTATTTAGCTGATTTGTTCATGTGTTGTTAAAAACCTTAAAAAGATGATCCCAGTATGTAACAAACTTCTAGTATTTGGCTTTGCAGTCAATATACAGTATAACATCATTGCATTGTTTCAACTCTTTGCCGATAAAACACATTTGCCTGAAGACTGTGACCATATGCAGCGATATATGTATGTTATCTGTACATTTATAATGTTGAGTTCATCATCTTTGTGAGCTGTGTCTAGAATTTAAGCCCCATACACACAACTCGATTATTGGCCGAAATCAGCTAGTACAATAGAAACCGGTTGATTTTCAGTCTGTGTGTACAGGTCCTTGTCTGTCAGAAGCCGAACTCACGACCGGCTTCTGTCAAAGGAGCATGCTGGAAAACCAGCAGCTGATTGGCATTCGATCAGCACCCTCAGCCAATGGCTGCGAGCACTGACCATTGTGTTCTGCGGCCGGGGGGGTAGTCCCCCTGTCAGAACACAATAGCACAGCAGGGAGATAGCTGTAATAACTTTGCATAGTTAGTACAGCAAGCTTCACAGGTTTTTTTTTTTTTTGTTTTTTGGGTTTTTTGCTGCTGGGTTGAAAAAAAAAAAAAAACTTAGCGTGTGTACCAGGTATTATCCACACTGATTTCTTGCACAATATATAGTGTATACACAAAAAAAGCATTGCAGACTGTGTCTTGTTGGTTCAGTAATAGTGCAGGTGGGTTTTTTTTTCCATTGAGGCTTGTTAAGTGTCTATTCATAGCAAATGGGCTTAACTTAACGCAAGGCACACATAGATGTTAATGGGCCCTAGGACTAGAAACACACCTATGATTTGTGTTCACGCACAGTAACTCATGTTTTACCAGGATGCATGTTACTTCATGAACCACTGTGTAATCCATTTTTAAATTTAACAAGTGCATTGTGGTGCTCCAAAAAAGAAAAAAGTTCACCCAGCAGTTTAGACTATGATAATACATGTTCTGATTGTGACATAAAGTATGCCTATAACAAGTGTTGGAGAGCAATAATAATATTCTTCAGTTAATTTTATATTATGACATAATTGTTAATGGCTCTGCACTCAACTACCCTATATCCTTTCTGCGGACTTCTTTAAACTTTTTGCAGAAACTCAGCTGTCTTAACAGGTTTTAGCTGAGGAGGCAAGGCATTGAGGAGGATTTTTGACTGCATTGGATATATCGGGGTAAATTCAGACTGGCTGGGTTGTTACTGCCATGGTGGGTGATTTGTGACCAATGATCTGATGACTTCTGTGCATCTGATTTCAGCTTTTCTGGGCTGGAGACATCACAGTTTATTTTGCCTCAACAGCTAGTGAGGACCACCTCCCACCCCAGGTTCCATAGCAGCTGCATTGACTGCCATGCCTGTAGTTAAGCCACTAGTTCTTTTGGCTCTTTCTATTTTGTAAAAATGTTCTATGCAACCTTACTGCCAGGGGCGGAATGACTATTCGAGCACTCGGGCACTGTCCGAGGGCCCGGGGTCAGTAGGGGGCCCCATAAGATGCCCCTGGTACCTTTCATTGGCTTTTTCATAGGCTTTTTTGGGTGTGGGCAAGGACACAGGGGCCCCATGATCCCCTATTGCCCGGGGGCCCCATGAGTTGTCAGTCCGCCCCTGCTTACTACAGAATCTCCATGTCCATTCCAACACTATCCAGCACAATTATGTTATGCTTTTTCTGTTCAGTTAACCACTTCATATACTGTATATTGCTTTGGAAGCTAGAATTTCATACTGTGTTGGGATCAGAGGCGGACTGACCAGTCGAGCACTCGGGCACTGCCCGAGGGCCCGGGGTCAGTAAGGGGCCCCATGAGATGCCCCTGGTACCTTTCATTGGCTTTTTCATAGGCTTTTTTGGGTGTGGGCGAGGACACAGGGGCCCCATGATCCCCTATTGCCCGGGGTCCCCATGAGTTGTCAGTCCGCCACTGGTTGGGATTCAGTTTGTATACTGCTGTTTTATCATGTTGTGCCTTCTGAGTGGCTGTTTTGGATGGTAGCTTTGAGAATAGACTGCCAAATCATGAAGAATAATTGATTTTAAATTAAACAAATTGCATATAAAAAATGTTTCCTGCTAATGCTACATGCACACAGAAAGTGATATTAAAGTTATGATGCTACAGCAATATAATAGATAAAATATACAGTATATAAATGTTAGCCATTTTTTAATATAGAAACAGATTATATACATTTCTCTTACGAATTAGTACAACAATATGCAATCAATGTATGTAAATATTAAAGAAAACAAAAGTAGTGCTATATTTAATACTTTGATTTTGCATTGTTTAGTCTCCTTGATATACATAGCCACAAGTGGTATAAATGTATTTTTATTTTATTTTTTTAGCGGGTTTTTTTTTTTTTTGGTATTTTGTAATCCGGTAGTGTGGAAAGCATATATTTTTTGTTATACATATATTCATACACAACTCTTATATATCAACCTCTTTCTCCCTATATACTTTGCTTGGTGCTTTCTTTTCCCCAAAATATTATGTTCTTACCCTAAGGCAAAAGGAGGCTACAGGCACACAAGGACACCATCTATCAATAAAAACATTTCATGCCACTTATCTTGTATTACTCCAGCACTCAAGAGCTGCTCTGTGACGGTACTGGTGACAAATGACTGTTCCTTGCCTGTGACATCGGATCATCTACCCTTTATTATTGATAGACTTCACTAGCGAGTGTAGCTATTTTTCTTACAGCACTACAGAGTATGTTGGAGCCATACGTAAATATGAGTTCAGGTACATCTGTCTTAATTCTTTCGATGATTGGTTGTCAAAATTGACCTTGTAAAAACGTTGGGTAACACTACTGCACATGCATTGCTAACAACATTTTTAAAGGGTTACCTGTGTAATATCTGCAAGGCAGGGCAAATGGCAGACATTTTTGAGAGAACTTGAGGTGAAGGGGGTTAGCAGTTCCTTCAAAACTATTCTCTCAGTTTATGGTGAATATTGATAAGGTCACTCACCCTCAGGTACAGCTAAAGCTGGCCACCAGGGACCAGACAGAATTTCGATCCATGTGTGACCTTCCCCACTCGATGGAAATTGATTATTTGGTTAACTTCTAGCAAAGGGATATGTTAAATTGTCAGATGGTCAGTGGCTGAAATCAGTTAATTGTAGCCACTGATCAGTGTACTGCTGTCGGAAAACAATCTCCTGGCTGGGGTTTCCTCCATCCACCTAGTCTATGTATGGAGGAATCTGTATAGTTAGACTTAAAGTACTGGATATCTAAAGCCAAAGATTTTTATTTTTTTTTTCTTTATGGATAGAGTAGAGCAGGGGTCTCCAAACTGCGGGCCAGATGTGGCCCTTTGCTTGCCTTTAGCTGGCCCTTGGTACACCATTCCTCCCACCGACGCCAACAATGGTGTATTATTTCTCCCACTAACACCAATGATGGGGCACTATTCCTTCTACTGATACTGATGATGGGGCACTATTACACTCACTGACACTAATGATGAGGCACTATTTCACTGGGATTCTGGAGCACTATTCCTCTCACTGACACCAATGATGGAGCACTATTCCGCCCAATGACACCAATGATGGCACACTATTCCTCCCACTGATACCAATGATGGCACACTATTCCTCCCACCAATTATGTAATTTCTTTTACTCCCACTGACCAAGCCTATGGCAATGTTTACTCCCACTGATGCCAGGGCATTTTGTACTCCCACTGGCTAATGTCCAGCCCCCCCAAAGTTTAAAGGGCAGTAAACTGGCCCTTTGTTTTGAAACTTTGGAGACCTCTGGAGTAGAGGAAGGTTAAAACTCGTGTTAGTTTGTTTTGCCATCTGCAGATTTTATTCCTTCTTCAGGAGATTTCTTTTCTCTTCTTGCGCTGTAGAATGAATGGGAATCTACAGGATATACCACCTTAGTTGTTACAGGAATAAGTGTCCCCATTGAATGATTTCTCCTCTACTCCTATTCTGCTGGCATCTGAAAGGGGTTGGAGATCCTCAGGACAATAAAAGGAATCTATTGAGTACAGTGTTTAATACAGGTTGTAGTGTATCAGTCCTACATTGGTGATCCGGGAACACTTTTTCTTTGCCCATTTGCAGTATAGGAGAGGTGTTTCTAAACACACCCACT
Source organism: Staurois parvus (assembly GCF_062004578.1). NCBI lineage: Eukaryota > Metazoa > Chordata > Amphibia > Anura > Ranidae > Staurois > Staurois parvus. The sequence continues at coordinate 3,090,276 of NW_028317802.1, read as the reverse complement.
GTAGACTCCTTGCTTTATCTCGCAAACAGAAAGCCTAATGTATCAAAAGATCAATACTAGAATGTTGCTTGCAGTAATCACTCAAATCCAGTCCTGCCTTTACGTTTGAATCTGGTGATATATCAAGAAAAGACAGGGAGGACATTGCTGTAGTCTTCAGAAAACAAACTCGTCCAGCCACCCTAGTGTGACTACGGTGCTTTTCATTGAATTGAACTTTGACCGAACTAAACCCATATGGAGGAATAAGTAGCCTTCCATTGCTGAGCTGTTCCAGAATCCCTATTCAGACCTATAGAGGGTTTAAGGTAATTTAGGTGGACCTTCTGCCGTTAGCATATTGCAGTGTTTTTTGGCAAGCATCAGATTTTCACTGATTTGATTTCACTTGTTGATCAATAGAAGTAACCAATATGACCTAAACTAATATACTAGTGTCTTGTGTCCCCCAGATGTAGCTAGTAGCTAGTTCCTCTGCATTTTATAGCCTGAGAAGTTTCTTCCAGATGCTGCATGTGTTTGGGTGACAGGTACACTTTAAGAAAATGTTAATCACCTAATTGATAGAGTAACAGGGGTCTGTGCCAATACTTAATGCAGCAACAGCAAGATTCACTGTTCAGTTCTATCTGAAATCAATGCAGTCTTATTTGTCTGGATGCTCTCCATGTCATACTACCTGTGCCAGCAGGACAAGGCAGATGCCTTACCTTGGCAGCTGTCATTAGCACCTTTTTGTCACATTTTGTTTCCCACATTCAGAACAATGAAAGGTGTTTGAGGTTTACTTTGCTATAGCATTTGATACTGCTACAGAGCGCAGCAGTTTTTCCAGCTAATTAAAATTCTACTATTAGATCCCATTCACACCTGAGTGATATGAAGTGTGTTTCCTGAAGCTCTTCTACACTCAACATCAAGATTCCCTTTATATTCAGTGGTGCCCATTTATACCTGAGCGTCATGGCATTTGAAGCTTGTCAATCAAAGATGAAAAATTGCATGTGCTTTTGTGGGTCAGATTTTCCAGTTTGTTGCCCCACTGGGAACATCTGAAAATACGTGTTTTTTTTGTTTTGTTTTGTTTTTTTTCATGTGTGGATTTCTTGCTTCTTCTCCACCTGTATTTCAATTAGCATAAACAAAAATGCTCAAGCTTGAAAATGCCTTTATAAAACACCCAAAAATGCATTTGCCAAGAAAAAAAATCCAAGCACCAAGTGCATGTAGCATGTATTAGATGAAATATGTGTGAAGTGGTACTAGAGACATGTCAGTTTTTTATATTTGCGTGTTCATTTTGTTTTGCTTTCAAACACTGAAACAGTTTTCCAGGCTATTAACAGCAGTCTTGATTCCAGACTATTTTGTGTAGGAAAAGCAGGTCCAATCTAGGTCAATAAATTGTCCAGTAGGATATTGCTGCAATGGCATTTTAGTCTGTAAATTTTTAATTAATAGAATCTGCAGAAACACATCTGGGAGAGTCCCTTGTCACTAAGCCTGGGTTAACACTGGATCCGACTTTGAAATTATGCAACTTCACTAGAAGTTGCACGATTTCAAAGTTGCATGTCAGTACAACTTCAGGTATGACTTGGAAGACATCTGTGCAACATCATGTGCATAGATGTCTATGCAAGTCGCACCTGAAATCGAAAAAAAGTAGTGCGGGAACTACTTTGAAAATCTGTTCCATTGCGGACAATAGGGTGCAACTTGTCCTGCGATTTGAAACTGTCAGATCGCATGAAAAGTCACACTGGTGTGAATCGGGGCTTATGGTGGTGTCCGTTTATAGTTCAGACTACCCAAAGGGGTCACTTTGAAAGCCTCACATGAAAAAGCTCATGGATGGTCATCCTTGGGGAAAATAAGATTTAGCTATATTTCTAAACATGTACTGTACTTTATATATTAACGTAGCTTACATACCAGGTAAACCTAATGTTTTTATTTATCTAATGCTGTAAATTGCCCATTGGTGGAGAGAGTTTTTGACTGGAAATATGATGCAGCACTTTTTCTAGTTTTACATCTGTCAGAAATTCATTTGAACTTGTAGGCACTTGTAGGAATATGAGGGCGATGTAAGCTAAAGGCCAGTGAAGTCTTCATGGTCTATTGCCATGGTAAAGACCTTTGACAGGTAAGGTTCTCTCTTTTTTTGTTTCTATGCTTTTGTTTTATGGCATACACACTGCAGACATGGTAAATAAACAATGAGCTGGTTCACTGATTCTTTGTAAACTACTTTTATGAATCTAAGCTTGTAGATAAGGTGTATTTCGACTTTATGAGCAAGCAATAAAGCTTGTATTTCCTGGGTTTGATGAGGCCTAGCAATCAAATGTGGTCAACTGCCAGTCTGTGGTGGACGGGTACTGTTTTATGAGCTACACCAGTGAGTGTTTCCAAAATGTTTTATTTTATGTCAAATGAACATTAGGTTAGGCTACAAAATGGTTTCTTCTTTTCTGTAGACCACGTAGTTGTATGATTATTGCTTCTTTGGCCAAAGGCTTTAAGAATTGTATGTTTAACCAAATCTGATACACCATGTAGACAAAAGCAAGTAGACACCCTTCTAAATTAATGAGTTCTGATATTTCCAGTGAAGAGTACTGTTAATGCTACAGCAATCAAGAACATTTTTTCCAACTGTGTGCTTCCAACCGTGTTAGGGCAATAATATAGGGAAGTCTCTTTTTTGTTTCAGTGTGACTCTGCCCCTGTGCGCAAAGTGGCTTGTTTAGGCCACTTGAGTTTTTCCAATCTGGAAATATCAGTGTCCTGACCTACTTCCACGAAACATCTTTGGGATGAACTGGAATGCGGATTGTGAGCTAGGTCTTCCCGCCCAACATCAGTACCAAACTCGCAAATGAAATTTTTACTGAATGAGCATAAACTCCCACAGACTCTCCAAAATCTTGTGGAAAGACTTCTGACAAGAGTGTGAAGGGATGGGGGTTGGTGGTCAACTCTCTTTTAAGATGTCTACTCTTGAGTTCATGGCCTGTAAGCCTGCCATGGCCTCTGTGAGAGGTTCCCACTTTCCCTGCTGGATTATTATCGAGCATGTTGCAAGAGGTACTGAAACAAGTGGGGGAAAATGCCCAGGTGAAAAGCAACAGACTTCTGTATGAGGAGATCTCGCTCTTTATGTATCTAAGACATATAGGGAGCAAGAGGCAAAAAATTACCACTTTGGGTAGACTGACCCTTTAAGAGCTTCAGGAATACTTTGACAGTGTTTTTACTGTACATGTTACTCCTTAACCAGCTGAAGCCTGTGTGTGTTAATGTCTGACTAAGCTGTTCAACGTCCTTATCATAGCCATGTGGCATATATAGTGTTAACACCCAGTAATAGTATCTGTTACCCCCTTTTATTCTACTGGAGCCAATGTTTACGGAATCCAGTTTCAAACTTTATTAGCCAGTTATTAAATCTGCAAAAATTTTAATATATTAAATTTGGAACGTTAACATTCTCTCAATTATACTTCACATTAGAATTATCGGAACAGAAGCATAATTGTAATGCAATATATTTTACTAGACATTTCTTTATATAAAGCACAATGCTTTGAAACAATCCACTAAATTAATATCATAATTACTTTTTGCCTTCGTGTTCCTCATGATGTTGTAATTTGCAGTCACTGTGCTGTGGTTAACTCTTAGTTTTTTTGATGTTTGAGTGGACATTATTTCTTTGGGACTGTGTGAACTCTGAATATTTTCAGCTGGTTTTTCGCCACATTCGTCTTCTTAAGTGTAATTGAAGCTTTAATGTAAAAAGAGTTTCCTTGGTGCTATCTTAGCACAGGGAAAATACTAGAGCATATTATACCCTGTGAAGGTATGTGTATATGTACAGTGTTTTACCAACAAATCGGTGTCTTTACATTCACCTCTAAAGTATATACTGTATGTCAGGTGGCCCTTAATACAGTCCATGCATAAAACAAGACTTGGAGTGATGCCCACCTCTGACTTCATCTTATGGTCACCATGTACAGCCTAGGACTTAGTAACTATATTATCATTATTACTTACGTAAAAGGACTCCAGAATGGTATGCTGTTGTAATTGGGCAGTGAAGGAGTGGTAGCAGTATGAGCTCATCTCTCTGCTCTCTTCTCCTGTCCGCATGTTCTTTGACTATATACTCCTGGAATACTTAAAGTGGAAGAAAAGGCAAAACCTAACTCTAAACCTACTCTGTCACATTCTAAGCCTAATCTATCTAGCACTGTAAATAAAAAATCGCTTTGGTTACCTGTTCTGAAGTCGCTCCCATGCTGAACTGACAGCGCCAGCTGACAACAAAAGCCCCATAATAACTCTGTATGATGGCACTTCCCAGCTGTTGTTGGCTGTCTCCTGCACACAGGGGGTGATGATGGAGATCAGAGTACCTGCAGAACAGGTAAGTTTAGTGTGTTTTTTTTTTCTTTACAGGGCTAGATAGATTAAGCTTAGAATGTGGATAAGAGTAGGTTTACAATTAGGATTTCCCTTTACTTCCACTTTAAGGCCCAGTCACACTTGAATGGTCAGTTGCGTATTAAATATGTGTTGTGTTTAGGCAGCCTATTCAAATGAATGGGCTGCTGAGTCACCAAAACTGGCTGAGAAGCAGGACCTGCACCAAGTTTGAGTGCAACCCGTGGTCGTGCATTACTGTATGTTTGGTGAGATGAAGGTGTGTGGGCGTGCCTTTCACAGTGATATTGTATCACACCAGCACATGTAAAGTGAGTAACACAATGCTTTGGTATGAATAGGACCTAGGAATTCAAGGTATAGGGTGCCATGACTTGCTTAATGCCTACTCGCAGCGCTTGGTTCCTGAGCAACCAAACTGCCATTTCCAAGCATTCTCACATGGAATTAGGCAATGACTGATAGCCCTGTAGCGCTTTGTGGTGGCTGGTGAGAGCAGAGAAAGAACACATTGCTTAAATGTTCACTTAAAGGTGCAACCTCTGAGCTGTCATTCTCATCCTTTCAGTCCTGACTCAAGTATGCAGCCAATGAATCTGGAATTAATGATCTGCATTCTTGTTGTGTAATTTTGGCTTGTAAGTAGTGAGGTGATGATGAAAGCAACACCTTGATAACGGCATCTGCCTTACTTTTATTCTGAGTGTTTATCTTTTACTTGGAGAACCAATTATGCCACTAGCATAGGAAGGGTTATTTTCGCTAGTACTCAACATTTTCCTTTGGGATCTGCTGACACTTCAAGCACCTTTTAGAAGCACAGGAATTAAATGGGTAGTAAGAACTGGCTACAGAGTTGATTAAAGTTAGAGCCGTACTGAGCATCCTGGGAGATGCAGTTCATTAGTTTGCTGGATGAAGGGTTTCTGTTTTTTAGGCAGTAGAGGCAAAGAGAATGCTTTTCCCTTTATACTGTAGCTTTGGACCCTACAAATTTTCCCCGTCATCGGTAGAAATCTAGCTCATTTACCATTGTCACAAAATATGAAGCTGGGTTAGGACAATAAACAATTCTGTGTAAGAGATAAAAGTATATCTAGGAAGCAAAAGCTTTTGTAGGGAAATGCCTTCTTGTACCTCTGTGTCCCATTGGGGATATTTTCCTTAATTTCCTGTCCTGACATTACTACATTAGGTAGTGAGAGGTTTCCTTTTGTAGACTGTTGTCACATCAGCAAGTGTCCCCATTAGAACACTTGCCCTCTTTTTCTTGTTTAAGTGTCAACTGAGGATTTTGGGATTTTACCAGACTTGTCACCAGGACAAATAGCGGATAAACATTCCCTGTGGTAACAAGTACAGGAAAAAACTAAATATCCTGACAGGTCATGAACAATCCAAATTCTGAATAATTCTTCTAAAAAAAAAATTGGATGAACTTGCTTGTATGTGCCAATATGTGCCAACGAGTGTCAGCTGATATCATGGGAAAGAAATGGGGATCAACTGGGAAAGTAGATGCTGGCCAATGTATTCTTCCATGTGCGGTTTTAGGTAGGACATGGTGGGGAGGGCTTAAAAATCACACAATGTTTCCCGGTCCAACTGCAAACTTGGTCAATGTACTCTTACAGTACAGTATTTCTGTAGGGTATGTTAAATAAAGAGTAAATGTATCTTTGACAGATATTCTACCACTGCCCACCTAGTTGTCTTGTGTAAATTCTCAGAGGACTAAAAAACATCAATACAGGTGGACCTTGCTTTGTCTTCATCTAAGGTCTACACTTTTTTCCAAATTTGATGGTGGATGTAAGAGTGAAATAGAAGTGCTGTGAAAGGGCATTGAAGGAGGGAGCTTAGATGGCAGTAGTGAATTTAAAGAGTAAACCATAGCAACCAATAAAAGTTTGTTCAGAAAGGAAATCGGGTGAATGAATGATAAATTCTGACTGCTAGCTATTATCTTTTGCATTTTTTTTTTCTTTCAAAAACAATTTTTATTGAGAAATACAGCAGAATGGAAATAAATACAAGTTACATTCGGATCATGTATACATTGCATTGAGTATTTATATAGTGCCAAAGGGTTTGCTCAGCGCTGTACATTAGAATGGGGGACAAGACATGAGACAATACAGTAGCAAAACAATACAAAATACACGAGGGTTAGAGGCCTTGCCCTTTCGAGCTTACAGTCTAGGAGTAATGGCCCGTGTCTCTGACAGGGTATAAATCTGGAACATATATAATGTCATCAGTTACCATTGCTTGAGTTAAGAGGACATAAACAATGACATATGACATATGTGATGTAGTACAAAGTGAGAGGATGGTGAGAACAGTGGATAATACGGTGTCTACCCCTAGGGGGCGGAGGCTGAGGGGCTTCAATTGTACCTGTGGGTCTGCTGGTATTCTAAGTTCACCTAAACTCAGAGAAATGGGAAGGTAATGTTGAGAATGTAGGATAGGGCGAAGCAGGAGAAAAAGGAGAGAAAGAGAGAGGATCTTTTGCATTTATTAGTTCACTTTTTGATTTTATTTTTTTACACAAGCCTATCTTTTGTCTATTTTTATTTTCCTTGAACCTTTGCAGTTTTATTTTTACCTCACAATGTCTGTTTTCTCCACCATTACTGCTGTTTTATTTGTAACACGCATGAGATCATCGAACAGCCCTGTTCACCGTGATCTCAGAGAATTAAATTCATAATTAATTGACCTGTATGACTCTGTTCATACCTTCACCATGGAAGGGGAAAATCTCTTGGTGAACCGGTGACACTCACTTCAGGGGATATTAGTGGCGGAATGATTATCGGAGAGATACAGGTCACGCACCAGCAATCCTATAGTCTGGCAATATATAACAAGAGTCTCTCTTTCTAGTTTGCAGTCCTCCTATCCTTATATGTGTCATGTAGTCTTCCATTCCCCAAGGCTTCAGCTCCTTCGAGGGAAGATTATATTACTGCTGTTCAGGACTGGACATAGAGCCTGCCCTGAAAGTCCTGGAAGCATGGATGGGAAAATAAATAATTTGATATGCTATAAGAAATATAGGAATCGACGTATTTTAGATTATAATTGTTTTTTGTTTTTTTTTTTTGTTTTGCTGGATATGAAACAATAGGTCTACAACTTTGACTCTCCATTTTCCATTCTGGATCTGATTTGTGTTTGTTCGGTAATAGACATTTCTTGTTCGACATATTGGTAAATGAGGTATAAGGTGGTTGAAAGGTAGGAACTACCTAATATCGTATTATGGATGAAGGGTATCTACCTGCGAATGGTGGCAGATAGATGCCTGCCCATCCTTAAATCAAACCTTTCCTATTTACACGTGGGGGCTGCCATTGTCATTTCTCTTTTGAAAATGCTAATAGTCTGAATAGTACTCTGACTAAGGTAAGGAATACAAAGTACGAAAGCAGAGGAAGCAAAATAACTAGAATATTAGAATCTGTAGAATGAGATGTCCTCATTGGCAGCTCTCATATTTCTTTCAGGGAAGGTTTCCTGAACTAAATCATAGGAGTCACGAAGACTTGCAGCAATTCTTTTCTAAGTGTTGTTGAGCATAGGCATAATGCAGAGCTGCTTCAGTCTTCATAGAATAGCCGGAGATGGTCACAAAAAAGAAAAAAGTCAGGTATAAAGTGCAGTAACAGTCTAATCCTGTTGTTTCCAAACTGTGGCCCTTTGCTGGCCTTTATCAGACACTTGCGACACTAGTCCTCCTGCTGACGACAACAACACGGGCATAATTCTTGCTACTGATGGAGCTTTATTCCTCCCATTAGATGTGGCATAGGTTACTCCTACTGATACCAGGACATTTTCTAGTCCCACTGGCTACAGTCCAGCCCTACTAATTTCTGAAGGCCAATAAACTGGCCCCATGTTTAGAAAGTTTGGATTCCACTAATCAATTCAGCACCATACCCTTTCCCTCTATGAGGGGGTGCATGGCCAACAGTGATAGTGTATTAAAGCATGTTTTAGAAGTAGCAAGCTTAGCAGAGGTAAACCTCACAAGTGCAAAAAATTGTTGTTTTTTTTGTACTTTTGAGGTTTAAATTTGGGTATGAAGTGCAGATAGTATCTCATCTGAATGCCATGCCATTCTGATTGGACAAAGCTTGTGCGCGCATTTGTTTCAATAAAGCTTGTCATACATGTATCCTCTTTACACTTCTATTTGTCCATCACTGTCACACAGTCTGTCAAGGGGAACTACGTTAGGCAGGCGTGGTCCTCTGTTGTCACCATCAGGAAACCCATCTTGAGAAAGGCAATTTCGTCACCTGTGCATGTATTCAGACAGAAAGTGGCTACAAAAGGCTGCAGAGGATCAGCAGCACTGAAATGCAGCAAAAGGTGAAAATAGATTTTTATTTCAAAGTGATATTAGATGTTCGTTTTTTTTTTTTTTTTTTTTTTTTTTTTTAATAACAAACATGTTATAATTACCTTCTGTTTGCAGTGGTTTTGCACAGAGCAGCCACAATCTTTCTCCTTCTTGGATCCCCCACTTCTGGCTCCTCCCTCCTGAGCAGTGCCCCCATAGAAAGTTGCTTGCTATGAGGGCATTGGTGTGTGCTCACTCCTGAGCTCTGCGTACATAAGACACAGCAGAGTGCAGCTCTTCCCTTCCACCTGCTCCCTCCTCACTGGCTGTGAATGACAGCAGCAGGAGTCATTGGCTTCTGCTGCTGTGTCCAGGCCGATGAGGAGGTAGGGACCCAGGGGAGCCACTGCTCTCCTGCACATCACTGGACTAAGATCGAGCTCAGGTGAGTATTGAGGCGGCTGGAGTGGAAGCTGCATACTGAAGGTTTTTTTTACCTGCATGTATAGAATACATAAGGGTAAAAACCTTCAGCTTTACAACCATTTTAAGCATGGCTGTTTTTAATGATACAGTGCTTTACCAAACAAAATATTTAGTTAGAATTTACATATACTTAAAAGCCCAACTCCAGGTAACTGATAAATTACCCCAGCACTGTGAGGGTTCATTTATCATTTAGATCTAAGAGCAAAAAAAAAAAAAGTACTTACCCGATCCTCCACTCCTCCTTGCTGCTAGACTAGCCTTTTTCAACCAGGGTGCTCAGACACCCTGGGGTGCCTTGGCAAAAATGTCTAAACGTGTATACAAGCCAACAGGTGGAACAAGCCTGCCTTTTAGTTACACAAAGCCACATTGTGCACCATTATGACCTACTAAGCACTGGTGTTCTGACAACAAATGACATCATCAGTTGATAAGGATGATGTCAGTTGCCTGCACAGCATCCTTGTTTGACCCTCCTTGTTTGACCCTCCCTGCTCCTTTCTGTCAGTGCTGTGGCCAGTGATGTAAGAAAACTGAGGGAGAAGAGAAAGAATGGATACTAGTCAGTACCAGTGTCTAAAAGTTTATTTGCTTTGGAAGAATAAATCACATCTAATGTTAGGTGTCCTACATGTAAGGATGTTGCTGCATTACTTAAACCTATTAGAGTAGTTTTATACATTTTAGAATGGGGTGTCTCAAGACTGTCCATAATTTTAGAGGGTGCCTTGACATTGTCCATCATTTTAGAGGGTGCCTTGACATTGCCCATAATTTTAGAGGGTGCTTTGACATTGTCCATAATTTTAAAGGGTGCCTTAACTGGAAAGAGGTTGAGAAACACTGTGCTGGACCAATTCCTGCAACATTTTCTTCCCATACTTTGCTTCCCATGCTTTTCTAGAAGCCTAGAATTCAGACTTCATCAAGATTAACCACTTCCCTTCCCCCCATAGCACAAATATTGCCACAGGGCGGCAAAATCACGTTTATATATATATGTGATTTTCCATTTCCGGTTAGGGGGCGCGCCACCATTTGCGGCCGTCAATCCTCGGGTCCCGACCGGTAATTATTCACCGGCGCCTGGTGATTTCCAAAGATCTTTGATGGGGAGGAGGACAGCCCTCCTCCCTGTCAGCTCAGGCACACTGCTCTGGACACACCCGCACAGCACAGCCTTCCAGAGCAGTATGATTACATTGAAGCACTCTGGCACGGCTCCCTAGTAAAACTCTCCCTGCACACAGTTAACCCTTTGATCGCCCCTCATGTTAACCCCTTCCTTCCCAGTGCCATTAGTACAGTGTCAGTGCTTTTTTTTTTTTTTTTTAGCACCGATCACTGTATTGGTGTCACTGGGGATGTCCATGACACCAAGTCAGTTCCCCCCAGTGTCAGAATGTCCACCGCAGACCCGCGATAAATCGGTGATCGCTGCCATTACTAGTAATTTTTTTTTTTTTTTAATCCAGTATATATACCGCCATTTGTAAACTCTATAACTTTCACATAAACCAGTTAACTGACACGTATTGGGATTTTTTTTTTATAGCAAAGACATGTAGCAGAATACATTTTGGTGTAAATTTATGACTAAATTTGATTTTTTTAATTTTTTTTACTGGACATGTTTAATAGCAAAAAGTCACAAATATTTTTTTTTTCTCAAAGTTATCGGTCTATTTTTTTTTTTTTTATATAGCGCAAAAAATGAAAAACGCACAGGCAATCAAATACCACTGAAAGAGAGCTCAATTTGTGAGAAAAAAGGACGTAAATTTAATTTGGGTGCAACGTTGCATGACCGTGCAATTGTCAGTTAAAGTAACACAGCGCCATAATGCAAAAAGTGGCCTCGTCAGGAAGGGTGGTAAATCCTCAGTGGCAAGCGGTTAAAGTGGGGACCGTAGCCCTGCATTGAATGTGTTGACACGAGGGGGTAGTGCACCGCCAGAGTGCCCATCGGACTGGGGAGCGGAGGATCAGGTAAGTAAAAGTGTTTCTCCTCTCTCCTAGACAAAACTAGCAATTAACCCTTGCATTGCGGGTACAACCCCCAATGCAGGGGATACATTTACATTTTCCTGGAGCTGGGTTTTAAATGGGCTTATAATAAAAAAAAACTAATAGAAGGCTTTATTCTTTTCCTACTGTGTCCAAAACTAGGATCCTCTTCATCTTTCATGTGGCTAGAATTCCACTTTAAATGTAGCGGTCCCTTTTCTAAAAGTTCTTTCGCACAAAATTCATGCACAGCATAGCTATAGAGGAACACGAAAGGATTCTGCATAAAGAATGAAACCCTCTTAATGGCTGTAGTGAAATGGAGGTGGATGGACAGTGATAGGGAATTATGGCATAACTCTTCCCGCTGCATCTTTTCCTTCTCATTACCCATCCCTGTCAGAGTCTCGCAGGGACTGAGCTCTTAGACGGAAGGTAAAGCTGTTTACATAAGAAAAGCGAGATTTTGTTCTGGGTCACGGGCTTCCATTAAATCCGTGTCAGTGGCTGTGGCGGAGTCTGTTAGCATGCCGGAGACTCTGATATTCTTTATAGACTCATGAATCAAATGGGATAGCTGCCACTGGCAAGTCAAAAATGTGTACTGAAATGACCAGAACATTTTTTTTCCTTTTGTCATTGGCTCCTGGGATCCTTCACTTCATGTTTTGAGCTTGGCAAAAATAATTTGTCCTTTTAACTCCCTATCGGATGCCAGTCATACAACTTCATTCGTTAAATCTGTCCAAGGTAGGCTGGCCAGATACATTAGTGACTGTCAATACCTCAGGGCTTATTCACACCCTGTGCAGTGATCATTGTTACTTAGTCTGGCTGAAAAAAGACAAAAGTCCATCTAGTTCAACCATTTAAAAAAAATTTAAAAAAAGTTATAATCCTATACCCACAGTTGATCCAGAGGAAAGCAAAAAAAAAAAAAACCCAGCAAAGCATGATCCAATTTGCTCCTGCAGGGAAAAGAAATCCCTTCCTGATCCCCTGAGAGGCAATCGGATATTTCCTGGATCAACTTTACCTATAAATGTTAGTATCCAGTTACATTCTGTGTATCTAAGAAAGAATCCAGGCAATCAACGCAGGTCACCACAAGGGCACATAGAAAACAATTGTTTCCAATGTGCCCCATTCACACCGCAATGGTAGGTACGGAAATGAAGCTCTGCTCCATTGCGCAGCATATTAAAAGACATAACATTTTAATAAAGTTAAAAAAAAAAAAAAAAAAGTTCAATTGCCTGGCCGCACGGTGCAAGGCAATGGATCGCCTCACACTCTGCCACACTGAAAAAAGCACTACATGCAGTACTTTTTTATCAGCAAACCATGCCCACACACCACTGCAATGCTGTGATGTGAACAGAACACATTGGAGACCATGCATTTACCTTGTCCAAGCAGTGGGACTGCACTGGAAATAGCCACCCAAGGTAGTTCCATCCCATCTGGTGTGAATCTCCCATTAAACGGATCATTTTAGTGTATGGACTGCGGTGAACGAACCCTAAAAGTCTAACTACAAAGTTACACTTTTACCTACCAAAAGAATTGTCGTTCTGTGCGGCCAGTCTTGTAATTCACACTATATAGCCAGTTGGTTGAGACTACGATTTCCTATTTTTAATTTTTTAAATTGAAAACTGTGTCACCTGTTTGTTCATTGGACGGTGAATAAGCAAGGTAATGATACTGAGTCATGAACTCATAAGCGGTGTGGAGGTGACAAAGCAGAACAGGAAATGGGTATTTCACCTACCTGGCTGTGCAGTTTGAGTATTTTTTGGATAAAACAATCGACTGAACAGGATTATGTAGAATGTATTACATCTGTGCATTTAGCCCTTGGCTTAACCTTCCTTTTAATGTGAAGCTGAAGCTTAATGTGCTGTCTAAGAGCAGGTACCAAACGTCATCATTCTAATAAGAGCTTTGCTGGCCAGTAATTTGTCTTACATGGAGACAATCTTGCTTTAAAAGTCATTTTAAAGCATTCACTTATTTTCTCAATTCTTATTGTTCAGAGATACATTATATACTGCTTTTTTTTTTTAATACTGGAGTGATCCCATCCTCTGGATTCTGGTGGGCCACTCGGTGCTAGCTAAGCTCTCTCTTTAAAGTGTTCCTAAACCCACAACAGTAAAATCTGTCTGTATATACAGTAAAACATGCTTGTTATACTCACTGTGGAACCTAAGGGGTTAATCCTCTGCATTGTGTAAAAAGGCTGTTTGATCCTGTCTTCTCTGCTCCTCCTCTTGTTCAAATGTCCACATCTTGTCACCTAATAAGACAGACTGAACCTGTAGCCATTCTGCACATGCTCAGTTTAGTGTGTATTGCAAAAGAGGTGTGTGGTTTTTTTTTCTTGGAAGAGGGCATGTGATCAGCACAGGGCCAGTCAGCACTGTCCAGACAGAGGTCAGGGGTTTTTCATCCTCCTAGAGCAGAAAGAAAACTCCTCCTACAAGCCTACAAGCTTTAACCAGTGCTCTGCTGAACACTGATAGAAGTCAGAAGACTGCTCTAACTGCTGATGAGAAAAGGTATTTAGCAGTTTATTTTTACTAAAATAATTGCATTTCCATGTTCTGTGTACTGTGGGAGACCAGATATAGTGAATGCAGGGTCCTGGGTTTAGGAACACTTTAATTGTGGCTCCTTTCCCTTACAGAATTCTATGGTGCCACCTTGTTTGCGTGCTTCCACAATGGGAGCTGTGTGCATCCACACAAATGTACAGCCTCAGAGCCTTGGGACAGAAAGCCACTCTTCTCCTTCCTCAAAGCCAATAGATCAAACTTTCTCAACCTCGTAACATTGAAATAACTTCTTAGGCTCAGGGAACCTTTACTAATAATTACTATATCTACATTTCACAGTACGTTATGACGATCATTGGGAAGAATGCTCCATATATTTTTGGTCATTAGAAATAATCCTCCCTTACAGATAGATAAAAAGATCATTGGCGGCAGTGTGAACTTATCTGCGAGGAAGGAATTGCCTATTGTACAAGGAACCCCTTGCAACCTCCGGAGGAACCCTGATTGAGAGAGCCAGCAGTAGATGGACAGCTGCTGTCCATTGGGACTTGCTAACTAAGCGTGTTTTCCTAGGCAGGTTATCCATAGAAGCCTTGCTTGGAAATTTGTCCCGGTGGCAGTGATTACAAAGGTTTATAAATGTTTGGGCACATTAGTGAAAAATCATGCATTGTGTTTATTTCTACTTTAAAGCATATGTAAACTGTTTATTTTTTTGCCAAGTGCATCCTATTGGAGATTCCGCTGCGCTTCCTGAACTTGAGATGCAACAGGAGGAAACCAAGTTACAGAAATTCTTCTCTGAGACAATTGTCACTGAACAGGTATCCCCATTGAAAGATTTACCACAACTACTTGCTTTGGTGACATCAAAACATTTAGATTCCCCATAGTCTAAATCGTGATTCTCCAAACTGTTGAGGAACTGCAAATCCCATGAGACTCCCAGAGGCATGATGGGACTTGTAGTACTTCAACAGCTGGAGGGCCATTGTTTGGAGACCCCTAGTCTAAATAGGAATGGTCACCTTGATATCTAGTGAGGGTGACTGTACCTAGTGGGAACACAGAGCATTGAAAAAGCAAAAAAAAAACTAAAAAGGAGTTCTAATCCTTGCATACGCCATCCAAAACTAAAAAAAAATGTGGCTGTGCATACACCTTTTTAGACAAAATGAGAAAGGTGAACTAACACCCTCCACCAGTCCCCCACTCTATTCACCTCTTTGGGTGATGAGCTGTCAGTGCCCACACAGCCGCTGCAGCAGTCTGGGTAGTTTAACTTCCCTAGCGGTCTGATTATGTCCATATTTCTGTGCTCAAAGTGGTACATTTTTTTGCATGGAAATATGTATTTTTTTTATTGTAGGCCTGTAATTTTTAGGAATAACTCACTGAAATCTGTCCGAACAAGAGTCTAGTAAACATCCCGGGTATGTTAAAATTTGAAACACGAAATCATAAATTATAATTTAATAAATAATCATAAAAAATAACATAATAATAATAAATTTAATGCAATAATATAATCAAATCAAAAACACTGAAATTTGAAATATAGCGCCAAGCTTGCACGTCGCTGAGCAAAATCGTTTTCAGTGTTTGATGACGATTTTCCCCACGAATCATTATCACTTAATTCTGCAAGTGGTTCTGATTTACTATCACTGTTCTCTAGCTGGTCTGAAACCGCTTTTGACCTAAAGGGATGCTTTTTGGACGCCATGGACATTTCTCAGTTTCCAGGCAGAAAGAACGGTAAAAATGCAGGCAGGGCACAGGACAAAGCACTAGGGACAAAATGTATGTGAAATGGTTTGATACAGTACACCGCGTTCCAAATTATTATGCAAATTCTATTTAAGTGTCACAAAGATGAAATATTTTGTTTTTCAGTTTAACTCATGGATGGCATTGTGTGTCAGGGCTCTTTTGATCACTGAAAACAATCTCGGACACCTGTGATAATTAGATTGGCAGGTGAGCCCAATTTAAGGAAAAACTACTAAAGGAGGGTGTTCCACATTATTAAGCAGAGCACTATTTTTAAGCAATATGGGGAAGAAAAAGGATATCTCTGCTGCCGAAAGGAGTGAAATAGTTCAATGCCTTGGACGAGGTATGAAAACATTAGATATTTCACGAAAACATAAGCGTGATCATCACGCTATTAAGAGATTTGTGGCTGATTCAGAGCACAGACGGGTTCGTGCAGATAAAGGCACATTGAGGAAGATTTCTGCCAGATCTATGCATCGGACCAAGAGAGCAGCTGCTAAAGTACCATTACATAGCAGCAAACAGATATTTGAAGCTGCTGGTGCCTCTGGAGTCCCACGGACATCAAGGTGTAGAGTCCTCCAGAGTCTTGCAACTGTGCATAAACCTTCTATTCGGCCACCAATAACCAATGCTCACAAGCAGAAACGGCTGCATTGGGCAGAAAAATAAATGAAGACTCATTTTCAAACAGTCCTGTTCACTGATGAGTGCCGTGCAACCCTGGATGGTCCAGATGGATGGAGTAGTGGATGGTTGGTGGACGGCCACCATGTTCCAACAAGGCTGCGACGTCAGCAAGGCGGTGGTGGAGTCATGTTTTGGGCCGGAATCATGGGAACACAGCGGGTCGGCCCCTTTAGAGCCCCCGAAGGTGTAAAGATGACCTCTGCAAAGTATATGGAATTTATGACTGACCACTTTCTTCCCTGGTACAGAAGGAAGAACTATGCTTTCTGTAATAAAATCATTTTCCTGCATGACAATGCACCATCTCATGCTGCAAAGAATACCTCTGCATCAATGGCTGTTATGGGGATAAAAGGAGAGAAAGTCATAGTGTGGCCTCCATCTTCCCCTGACCTCAATCCTATTGAGAACCTTTGGAGCATCCTCAAGCAAAAGATCTATGAGGGTGGGAGACAGTTTACATCCAAACAGCAGCTCTGGGGGGCTATTCTGACATCTTGCAAACAAATTCAAGCAGAAACTGTCCAAAAACTCACAAGTTCAATGGATGCAAGACTTGTGAAGCTGCTATCAAATAAGGGGTCCTATGTTACAATGTAACGTGACCTGTTAAAAAGTTTAAAAAGTTAAAATGTTGTTAAAAGTTTGATTGAAATAGCTTTTGATTTCAGTAAATATGCTGCAAACACAACAAATGACAATTTTCAGTTCTTTACAACCTATAAAGTGTTTAGAAACTTACTGTGCGTAATAATTTGGAACAGTGCATTGTAAGTGTTTTATGTTTAAATAAAATACTGTTATCATTAGGTTGTTTGTTCAATAAAATTTGAATTGTACTCTTAATAGTTGATAACATGAGAATTATGCTGACTGTTATTTACATCAATTATTTAGGTAAATGAGAAAAATATAATTTGCATAATAATTTGGAACACGGTGTAATGTCTTACTATGTGATTTTAGTGTATTTAGTGAATGTCACCTTTTCACATTTTTAAATTTCCCGCCTTACCGTCCCCGTACGTTCTGATGTCGCAGGGAACGGAACCCAGAAGAGGATATTGCCAGGGACACTGCAGGAGGGATATCGCAGGAGCGAAGGAAAAGGTAAGTGAGGAAGAGATCCCGGAGCATCGCTGCAAGGTATTCCCGAGTGTAGCTCGGGGTTACCGCTTGTGGTGCTGAAACTTTACCCCGAGCTACACTCGGGAATACCTCCAGGGAGGTTAAATGCGCACTCTTCTCTCACTTCCTTCTGCGGGGCTTCCAGGAGAGATTAAAGCTATTCTGATTGGTTAGCGCCAGTACAGAACATCTCTCTGATCCATCCTGGAAGCCCTGAAGAGAGAAGACAAAGAAAAGTGTGGTTTTCAAATTCCTGGACTGCTGAACCAGCTGTGTGCGCACTGACAGATGATCACCCACCGGAGGTAAGTACAGCGGGCAGTGAAAGAGTGTAACTGGTTCTCCTTTTAATTATTTTTCTGAAAAAATGAAACTGACCTTTTAAGGGTCCCTTAAGAAAGCCCATATGTTGTGAACAGGCTGGTAGCACACTGTAATGCATAGAATAATTGAATCTGCGTACACTCTCTGCATTGTGATGAGTTGTATCACAGGTGCGTTGGCAGCTACTGTAAATGTGCATTCAGGTGCCATCCTAAATGTATCACAATTAACACACTATTATTGCTGTCATGCATTGTGTGAAGCCAGTCTTACCCTGGGTTCACACCGAAGCGTTTTCTGCAGCATTTTGCAGAAAGACAGTACAGTCCATTTAACATGATTTCCTATGGGACATGTTCCCATCTGCGTGTTTTCACCCAGTGCGTTTTTTGGAAAGGGTCAGGAACTTTTTTTTTTCAATGCAAAAAGTTGAATTTTTGGTTCTATAGACTTCAACGGAAACGCTGCAGAAAAGCATGTATTGCGTTTTTGCCACGTTTGTGATGCGTTTTGATGCATTTTGCATGTTAAGTCTGTAGTATAAGTAGGTAGGTGCTACATAAAAATAAGTGAAACATGCAAGTATTTAGGAGGCTAGTATCACTACATGCTCCTAGATAGATAGAACCATTATAATTTGAATAGATTCTCAAGGTATAGGCTATATTCCCATAATCTATACAGAAAACATATTAACCAAAAATTAATAAATAAAAGTCCACAAGTTTAATTGTGCGTAAATAAAGGTGACAGTCCTTTGAACTTCTTTATACTGTGACCCGAACGAAAAAAGGTGACTTAAATCTTCACCACCAGGAGAAAGTAAAGATTGCTCACTCACCAGACCTTTTGACCCCAATTAAGGTGGTCAGTTGCACTTTTTGGTCATATAGGAGACCATACTCTCAGGAAATATCTCCCCTCCAGCAGCTCTCTGTTTATGACCATAAGCTATTGAATAGGGACTTCCAACATGCTTCCAATACTTGTATGGTGTTCAATATGGACTAATCGTTACGCAGATAAAGTGCCGGACCATCAGATAAACGAGACAGATGAAATATCCTTCTAAGTGCAGTATTATTAAATAAGCATAAAAACGTAAAAGCAAACAATTATGCACTCACATGGAATGGTGCCTATAAACCGGCACCAGTATCTACAGCCTGTGTATATCAAAGATGGCCGACAAGCCCTCCACGCCTCGTTCTCACTAAGAAGGGACTTACCCAGAAGTGACGTAGTGACGCTTTGACATATGTTTTACCCAGCGGTGTCTTCAGGAAGTGACAAGTGTACAATCCAAACGCACACGTTCCTCCGTTAAAAATGGCTGTGTGTATAAGTGGGTGCTGCAGTGATCGTCGGCTGGAACAGAATCAGGAGGGAGAATATCACCAGCACACCGAGGATCACCAATATGGGTCCAAAAGTTTTAATAAACGATCACATAGTTACAGCAAGACAACGGTTCGCAGTCTCGCATGGTCACATGCCTGATGAAGGGGTCCTGCGAGACTGCGAAACGTTGCCTTGCTGCAACTATGTGATCGTTTATTAAAACTTTTGGACCCATATTGGTGATCCTAGGTGTGCTGGTGACATTCTCCCTTTCAGGAAGTGACAGCCGCCATATCCAAGTGGATTATATATGAGTGTCTGACTTCTGATTGGGTGACAATTAATGAACTCTGAAAAAAGTTGATTGGGCAGCTCTGGGAATCCGCTCCATCAGTGGCTCCTCAGCCTGCCTCTCTCACAGTTCTTGCGTTTTTAAATCTGCTTAGCACCAAGAAAATGTTTAAAAAATTAAAAACAAAAAACCCACGGCAAAAAATGCAGGTGCAATAACGCAATGCAGAAACTGCTCAAACGCAACCTGCATAGGTGTGAACCTAGCCTAACTCCTAAGCTTTTGGATGAGCAAAGCTAGCCTAACGTAGGACTTCTGGCATGTTGATCTTTTGGACAGAGAAGGGGTTAAACCCCCTGTATGGAAGAGAGGTTCCAGGGGGGACCCTTCGTCTCCTTCCAGCGCCTGCCATTCAGTGTAGCAGTGCATCGCAGGCCACTGTGGCAGCAAATGGATTAAAAGTGTGGTTTCACTTCCTTGGTCCAATAAATCTCTTTGAACAAATTGCCCTGACTTTGCCATTTTCATCCTGATCACATACTTCATCATCAGAACCCCCAGGAGCCCTCAAATAAAAATTGATGCACATACAGTCACTTATGAGTGAATTTCCAAGCCACGGCATAGGATCTCAGCTTTATGACTTTGCAGATGATTAACAAAGCAGCGTGTAATGAAGGAAACGTGGCATGTTTCTGTGTTTTCACACTACAGGTGTATGTTTGACTGATCGTCAAGACGATGGCACTGACAAATGAAAACCCGCCGTGATCTCTCATCCTTCGGGGAAAACTATATAGCCGGCTTTCAAAACGTAGCGGTTGTAGGCTCATTTAAAGGAATCTGTGATTCTATTTATTTTTAGATATACGTATCAACATGAACAGTTTAGTGAGATTAACCTGATCGGTGTATGCTTCCAAAAGCCTCATTCTAGAGTCAATCAGATTCTGCACACATGTGCTTGGCAGCACAGTGGCTAAATAGTTAGCACTTCTGCCTGGCAGTACTAGGGTCGTTGGTTCCAATTTCAACCATGGCACCTCCTGCTTGGAGTTTACATGTTCTCCCTGTGCCTGCGTGGGTTTCCTCCGGGTACTCCAGTTTCCTGCCACACTCCAAAGAAATGCTGGTAGGTTAATTGGATCCTGTCTAAATTGGCCCTAGTATGTGTATGTATGAATGTGAGTTAGGGACCTTAGATTGTATGCCCCTTGAGGGTTAGGGACTGATGTGAATGTGCAATATATATGTAAAGAGTGGTGTAAATTGATGGCGCTAAATAAGTACCTGAAATTTAGAAAAAAAATAGAATTATTATTAAGATGTGGAGGTTCTTCCCTCTCTTTAGTACAGTTGCACAATGTTTGTATTTTACTGGTCACTCATTTACACGATCTCTGTTGTTGTGAAGATCAATGCAAGGGCACAGTGGATTGCGGTGCGTTTTGTAAATGCAGACGTGCTGTTTTGTTTTTTTTTTTCTCTTTTTATGTGGCACAGCTCACTGCTCCGCAGCTCGTCACAACTTGCCGCAGTGAATGGACATGAATGAAATATCATATTTTTGACAATTCCATAAAGGTTATAAAGGGTAATCACAAATTCCTACAAAACAATCACCAGTCTGGATGTCTTTTAGGCCTGGTTCACCTTAGTGCAATTTCAAATGCGACTTTGAGTCACAAAGAATCGCATGACAAGGGAAATTACACTGGGAAGCACAGTGGCTAAGTGATTAGCACTTCTGCCTAGCAGTAGTAGGGTTGTCAGTTCTAATTCCAACCACAGCGCTATCTGTCTGGAGTTTGCATGTTCTCCCTGTGCCTGCGTGTGTTTCCTCTGGTTACTCCGGTTTCTTCCCACACGTCAAAGACATGCTGGTAGGTTAATTAGCTATTGTCTAAATTGGCCCTAGTATGTGTATGTATGAATGTGAGTTAGGGACCCTAGATTGTACACTGCTAGAGGGCAGGGACTGATGCGAATGTGAAGCGCTACGTAAATTGACTGTGCTATAGAAGTACCTGTAGTAATAATTAATGGTGACTGTTCACATCAATGCGAGTCAGCATGGAGCGATGTTAGAAAAGGTTCTTGCTCTACTTTGGAGCAGCTCCAGTGCAATTATGGCCCCATAGACTTCAATAGCACATACAATCAGAACAAAATCTCATCGCAGTAGTATGAACCAAGCCTAATGCAGGCCTGCATTAGGCTTGGTTCATACTACTGCGATGAGATTTTGGGGCGAATTCCGAAAGATTGTTCGTCTGAAAATCGAAAATGTTATTCGCTTGGTAATCCGATGGTGCCTGCAATGATTTCGAAAACCGGCCAACCAAGTCATAAAGTTCACCCCATATATCAGGTGAAATGTCTGTTCCTTCCAGGTAACAGCTCATGCGCATATTCTTTTCGGAAAAACGATTGTACGATTTGACCATCATTGAGTCGAAAATCGTCCGTTTTTTAAGAATTTTCCAATATGCCCGATCTCAGAAAAGGGGACGAACCACGAACATTGGCCGGTGCCATTGACTCACTAACAGAGCGAAAATTGGCTGAATTTTGACCCATGTATGGCTGGCATTCACGTGTGAGCCTGATTGAATGAGCCCAAACTGCTCAGGTTAAGCCAGTGTTTCTCAACTCCAGTCCTCATGGACCCCCAACAGGTCATGTTTTCAGGATTTCCCTCAGATGAAACAGCTGTGGTAATTACTAAGGCAGTGAAACTGATCAAATCACCTGTGCAAAATAATGGAAATCCTGAAAACATGACCTGTTGGGGGTCCATGAGGACTGGAGTTGAGAAACACTGGGTTAAGCCAAGAAACCTTCTGTGTGCCTAATCAACTGGATTTTTAACAGCCTTTCACTGGAATGTTAACTAAACTTCATGATATACTGATAGCAGCTTCAGGGAAACTCTACAAAACTGTGCTCGAAAAATAATAATAAGCAAATTATAGTGATATGAGCAGACAAAACATATGGGCCTTAAGCATGCTTTGGCACTGCTTAAAGGATTACTTCACCTTTTGGAAGTATAAAAAAAACCTCTGCAGCGAATACATCTGTGAATGTAAATCAACATGTTCAAAGTCCTATCCCTGAAAATGTTACTTGCCCATCCGTTCTGACATACTGCAATTGAGTCCAGATGTTAAAATGGCATAGTGCTGATATGCACAGGTAGTCTTTCTCAACCTTTTTAACATGAAGGAACCCTTGAAATAACTTTCCAGTCTTGAGGAACGCCTACTAATATTTACTGTATCTACATCTCACTGTACATTAATGTGATGGTCAGTGGGAAGAATGCTCCTTACAATTGTGGCTATTGGGAACAATCCCCCTTAAAAGAGCTTAAAAGATCATTGGTGTCAGTAGGAACCCTATCTGAGAGGCAGACAGTGTTCCTCTCACAAAGACCCCCAGCAACCTCTACAGCAGCCCTTCTCAACCAGGGTTCCATGGAACCCAAGATTACTTTAAAGATTGGCAGGGGTTCTTTGAGCAATGGGTAATTCCTGCCTCTGAGATAAGTAACCAATGCCACCAATGATCTTTTTATCTTTCTGTAACGAGGGATGATTTCCAATTACCATAAATATATGAAGCATCCTTCTCAGTGACCACTATGCTAATGTTTTGTGAGCTGTAGAGACAGTAATTATTAGTAGGGGTTCCCTGAGCCTAGAAAGTTATTTGGTTCTTCCATGTTAAGAGGTTGAGAAAGTATGCTCTGGAGGAACCCTGATTGAGAAAGGCTGGCCCAAGAGGAGAACATAAACCTATGCTCCTCTGCCTGAGCGGGGTTCAGGGCAGTGTCCATAGATCAACAGAATTTTATACAATGAAGGATGACGCATGCAGGCTGCTGTCATGAATGATGGGTCCTGATTCATGCCTTCTGCTTTCTGTTGTTGACTTTGAGTGCACACTCCTCGACCAGAGCTTCAGGGAATCGGCACACAAGAAACAAAAGGATGAGGTTGTTAAATCCTCAAAATGTACGTTTTTTTGGACTATAAGCAATTGTTTGTCGACATGAGCTATGTTGGACTACACAGAAAAAAATGAGGCTTTAAGATTCAACAAGAGGGGGTCAGATGTAATTATAGCTCCAAGGTAGCGGAAGGACACCACAGCTATCTGGGAGACTCTCTACGGCAAGCCAGCAGTCAGAGGGTCAAGTGGGAGAACTGATTTAGGCAAGTTTATGGAGAACCCAGAATAAGAACCAAATTCCTCAGCAAGGCCCATTATTGCTGTAAGGAAGCCAGTGGTGTCACCCAGATATAACAAGGCATCATCAGCGTACAGGGAAATTTTATCCTCCTGGGTCCCGTGTTAAAAGCCAACTATATCAGGAGAAGCCCTGACCATGGCCGCTAAGGGTTCCAACGTCAAGGGCAAAAGGCAGGGGGGACAATGGGCACCCATGTCTAGTACCCTGGTGCAAGGAATAGGGCTCTGAAAGAGCACTATTAATCTGAAGCCTCACCACAAGTTCTGCATATAGGCATTTTATCCAGGATATAAACCTGTTCCCAAGGTGAAATTTATGAAGAACAGCCCATAAATAGTTCCACTCGACACATTGGCAGCGTTGAGGGAAAAACTGGGCTTTAGTACTGCTTTCACTCTTGGTGACAATGGTTAAGGGATATGGACAGCAATAAAAACCTGACAGAGGTTCTCATCCTATCCTCGCTCTATTCAAAACTACAAAGGAAAAGGTATTGGCTTTAGATACGTGAAAGATGAAGTGGAGCAAACAATGCAGTTACAAGAAGCCTGAGATATGGCTTTATACATTTATGGTAGACAACACGTGAATAGTTGCAAACTCTATACTTGGTGCACATTCACTTTGTCCATTATATTCTATACAAAGAGCCTTAAGAACTCTACCAATTCAATAGTTTGGACTGTTTTAAAAAAAGAAGCCACAAACCGATTTCTTCATTATTTTAACAAATCGTTGCCTGTCTTCTGACTGATGGAAAGCTGGGATTATTAGGAATGTGTGAATTCTTGTGTTCTTTTGTTACGGGACAACAAAGCGTAAAGGGATCTGAGTTTAGAAAGTGACTGACCCGTTACTAGGGATCACTGACCTGTAGAAAGTCATTTCCCATCGCCTGCCAGTATGTAGATTTAACAGAAAGTGACTGGTTAATATGCTGAAGAGGATTTCTTTACCTTGTTCCTCATCATTGTTAGGGATGGTGATGGGAGGCTTGCAGCAAGGCTGCTTCTTCTGCCGCTTTCACTCCTGTTAGAGGTCTTTGGGGAAATTGAATTACGCACAGTTGAAGGACCATTATTCTCTTCTTTAGTTGATGATAAATGTCTGCACCTGATTTAACTCATCAACCTGCTGAATGCGAAGGAATGTGAGCTTTTGTAATTGAAATTTTAACCAATGTGAGACGAATAGATTGATTATTAGAGGAACCATCAAAGACGACTGTAGTAGTAAGTAAAACAAATGTTTTATATAGATTAAGGGGATTCCATTATGCATCTCCAGTGAGTACTAATTTTGCGTAAAGAATACATAAATCTTCCATCCAATTTCCAGTATGTCTGAAATCATGCCTCACTGTATACAGCTATATAGAGTAGTAAGAGCACTAACTGTTACAGACTCACCATATTATGTGGTTCCTGCAGCTACAATGTATTGTATTGTTAACGTGGAACCGCATTGCATCTGAGCACCACAAACCAAAAATGCTATTTCATTCATTGATAATATTCAGAGCAACTCCCCCCCCATCCATCCATGTCTCTATGCTTTACTTTACTGAGAAATCACTTTAAAAAGCACCTAATAGCATTTCTGGCATTGGTCATCTTGCGTAAGGGCAGGTAATTCATGTAGCATTTATTTCCTGCAAACCCATCAGCCCTTAGCTCAGGCATTGGCTGAGCTGAAAACCCTCCCTTCTCTCCTGACGACTGCTGGAATGTATGACATCATTTGCCTAGGCATGGAAACCAGAAAGTTACTGAAGAAATGTTTAAAACAAGTAAATATAACATACTTTTCTATCCATTTACTGATGCTTGCAGCATAAGAATCAAAATAGTCCATGTTGATTGAGAGAGTGAAGTTCCGCTTTAATGTAGTGGTGTCTAATGGCAGTGTGGTGCTGCAGCAAATGTATTTGTGCCCTTGCTCTCCTTCCTGTTTAGTGCTAGTTGGAACACTCCGTTTTCTCATGCTTCCTTAGTTTTAGTTCTTTGCAGACACTTAGAAAGTAATTGTCTTCCCCTGTACTTTGTGAAGTTAAAGTGGAAGTTTAGTCAAAATCTAACTAAGGCTAAATCTATTCCCACACCCATTCTAAGTCTATTTAAGATGTGTATACATACCTATTCTGAAGCTGCTCTGGTTCGGTCACATAATCTGTCCAGTGGCATCTTCTGTGCAGAGGGGAGATTGCCGAAAACGCCTGGGAGATTACGTCACCTATAGGCTTACTATGGGGTATCTTTTGTCAACTGCCCCTCCTCTGTGCTGAAGCCGCCACTGACAGCTGATCGTGAGATCGGAGCAGAATGGCTTAAGGATAGGTTTGTATACAGATCTTTCTTTTACAGGTTTATATAGAATAGGCTTAGAATGGGGGTAGGAGTAATCTTAGCCCTAGTTAGTTTGACTAAACTTCCAATTTAAACTACATTGGAGTCAACTTCTATGCTTTATTAAGTAGTAAAGCTGCCTATGGATTCTGCAAGTCAACAAGTGGTTATACTGGCATGTCAGTACATAAACCTATGTCATTGCATAAAACAGCATTAAGTACCTCCTGCTGAAGTTGACCTCTAGGAGCCACACTGCAACTGCCCTGAAATACTCAGTTGTAGCACAGTAGTGCGTTTTTTAGGGGTTAACACAGGTAGTGAGAGGCCAGTAAAACACCCTCTGAAACACAATCCACTACAGACCATTTATTAGAGAGCAACCATTATGTAAATGAGCCCTAAGTGAATGTATATCTGTCTAATAGAGCCCCTGATAGGTTTTTACTGCTAACAGGGGCGCTAATTCTTATTCACGCTATATCAAAATTACAGATGAACTCCTGGAGAAAATAATCATTTAAAATTTGGTGGCATACAAGTAGTTAACTGCAATTTTCAGGTTCACTGGGCTCCAATGGTAGAGCTTTTATTACTGTGGCACTCTGAGCGGAGATATCTAGCTCTCCTACACAGCCATTCAGCTCACCCTTCCTCTCCCCTTCTCCAGTCACAGAAAGTTTTGGAGTTTGTGAATGGGTTTACAGAATGCAAAGCCTTTTTTGATTGGGCAACGGAGGAGGAGAGGCAGGCAGTGCAGCTGCAAATTATGCTATGGCTGGGGTGGCAGTGCTAGAAATAGAGCAGTAGCTATACTAATGGCAGTCATTGAAGCATTGAAATAAATAAAAATAAAAAAAACTCTTCACCTGTGCCAGCAGATTTTTAAAACCTTTTCTTTTCTGAAGTTTTTGTTTAAAAAAAAAAAAGTTTGTTGTACACGTTTAGGCTCCATGCACACTAGTTTTTTTTTCTGCTCCTAGAAGCTAATTGTTATCTGTGTCTATGCACACTATTTTAGGCTTTTAGCATTTTTTTGTGCTTCAGCGTCTAGGAGCAGAAATTTTTTTTTTTCTGTAGTTTTTTGGAGCATTTTTCCAGCAGAAAAAAAAACGCTAAATGCTCCTAACAGCTTTTTTCTCGCTTTTTTTTTTCCATCTACATGGTCTGTAAAAACGCTAACGCTCCTAAACACTTCTGAACTCTACTAAAACCTGCTATTACCAGTGTTTTTATCCAGTGTTTTTTGAGCTTAGAATTAAATGTTAATGTGATAGAGCTTTAGGCTCCATGCATACTAGGGTTTTTTTTTATGTTCCTAGAAGCTGTTATCAGCATTTTGTTCCTGCTCCTAGAAGCTAATTAGCGTTATCCTATGCATGCACACTGTTTCAAGCTAGTAGTATTTTACAGCCTCTTTTAGCATTTTGCAGTGTTTTTCCACGTTTGTGTGTTTTAGCTTTTTTTTTTTTTTTTCTTTTTTTACAACAAAAAATTGTTTTGGGTCACAAAAATTCCAAAAACACCAGTTTTTCAGCATTAGAGTGTTTTACAGCTTAAAAAAACTCCTCTAGAAACCCACTAGTCCTTGTTTTTTTTCCAGTCAAGTGTGCATGAGGACTTAGGAGCAGAAAAAAAAATTAAGTTTTTTTTCCCCGGCAGAAGCTCCTAAATTCCAATAACAACTTTTTTTGATTGTTTTTCCTAAATGTACTGTAAAAACATTAATAAAAAGCTAACGCTTCTAAACGCTACTAATAATGCTTTGCCAGCGTTTTTTATCCAGTATTTTTCCAACGTTTTTTGAGCTTGTAATAAAAACAAACAAAAAAAAAACAAAAAAGATTGTGTGCATGGAGCTAAAAATGTTTGTTTTTAAAGTATTCATATAGTGCCCACCAGAAGATTTACTCCTACCTCCTGTTCTGGCATCAACAGTAAACTTTATATTTTCCATCACTTTCTGCCATGGGGAACCTATCCAGTGGGCAACCATGGCAGTAAAAACCTGGCAGGGGACTAATCCTTTCCTACACAATTCAAAGCTAAAAAAAAAGTCTTTGCATACATTTGAATTTTTATTTGTTTACCATTAGCAGCATAAAGTAACTGACCTTATTAAATTCTAAATATTTCCTTTCTTTTAATAGTGTATTGTCGTCAGCCCCCTGGAGACCCACAGACATATAAATTGGCTGGATATGCTATCATGGCTTCCATAGTGATATCCAGTATACCTATTACAGTTCGTACATTTTTGTAGTTATAAATGTATCTGATCTGCACAGAAAATGTTCATTTTTCCAGCTGAACGGACTCAGTTAATTTACTTTTTTGTTCTATACCCGGTGCCTGTTTATTTTTATTAATCCGAATGCACACCTTGAAAAATGACTGTGCATTAATCATGTCACTGAGGAAGGTGCAGTGTTTTAGGCGTTTCTTTAATCAAAAGGAAATGTTTCTGAAAGTCATTTTTGTCACAGTTATAAAACCGATGAAATGACGGGTTTGGCTGTGTGCTGGAACAAATGTTACCCTTTTCTCTTTTGTCCATGTATATCTATAATCTCCTGGAGCAATCCAACACTTCGGACCCCATTCACATGGCTGATTAGGGTGGAGATCACAAGTGCACTTGATCACCCGCAGCCAATATACCAATATAGATCAATGATGGACTGCTCAGGGCCACAGCTGTCCACATGCAACTGCACAGTGAGCGGTTAGGGACAGACTTCCGGCCAAGGACGCAAACTGTCGTGGTCCAGGGCCGCTTTTCTGACCTTAACCACACATAACTACTTTCTAGGGGTTCCCTGCGAACAGCCGCAACACCTGTCAGCAGGGCCGAATCTAGCCTGGTTTATCTGATCTGGGGGTGCAGTAAAAAAAAAGAAAAGAAAAAGGCAGGGGCATAACGTTAACACTGTGAGTCACTCACAGCCTTTCACTCAGTGTCACAACTTGGGAAACACTAGTATGTATTAGGCTGTTTTAGATTAGGGTGAATAAAAAGAACATATGCCCCTTATATCAGATGGACCTGTCAGAGTCCCCCTTTACATCAGGAGTCCTCATCAAAGTCCCCCTTTAGATCAGGTGTCTCCATCAGATTGCCCCCTTACATTAGGTGTCACCCCTTATATCACAGTGCCCATCAGAGTTCCCCATACATCAGAGTCCATTTTACGAGTCCCCCTTCACATCTGGGTCCCCATTTGAGCCCACCTTACATCCAGGTCCCCACTAGAGTCCCCATCAAAGCCCCCTTCACATCCAAGACCCATCAGAGCGCCCTTTACATCAGGTTCCCATCAGAATCCCCCTTACATCAGATGTCCCCGTCAGAGTGCCTCCTTACATCAGGTGTACCCATCACAGTGCCCCCTTACATCAAGTGCCCCCATCAGAGTGCCCCCTTACATCAGTTGTCCCCATCAGAGTGCCCCCTTACATCAAGTGCCCCCATCAGAGTGCCCCCTTCCATCAGTTGTCCCCATCAGAGTGCCCCCTTCCATCAGGTGTCCTCATCAGAGTGCCCCCTTCCATCACAGTGCCCCCTTCCATCAGGTGTCCCCATCAGAGTACACCCTTCCATCAGGTGTCCCCATCAGAGTGCCTCCTTACATCAGTTGTCCCCATCAGAGTGCCCCCTTACATCAGTTGTCCCCATCAGAGTGCCCCCTTACATCAAGTGCCCCCATCAGAGTGCCCCCTTACATCAAGTGCCCCCATCAGAGTGCCCCCTTCCATCAGTTGTCCCCATCAGAGTGCCCCCTTACATCAAGTGCCCCCATCAGAGTGCCTCCTTCCATCAAGTGCCCCCATCAGAGTGCCCCCTTCCATCAGTTGTCCCCATCAGAGTGCCCCCTTACATCTAGTGCCCCATCAGTCCTACAGGTTAGTAGTGTAACGTTACAGAAGAGGTCTAGTGCGAGAAGTGGCCTACGTATGCGTTCACCACTACGTGCGCATGGGGGGACGGGGGCACCTTTTTAACTTTTTTAAAAAAAATATATTTAATGTTTGTTTTTTGGGGTTTTTTTGCACTGTTCCTTTTAAAAAAATTGTAATCACTTTTATTCTTATCCCAAGAAATACATGCATCCCTTGTGATAGGAATAATTAGTGACAGGTCCTCTTTACGGAGAGATATGAGGTCAATAAGACCCCACATCTCTCCTCTGCAATGTAAAGCATTAGATCAAAAAGAGTATTAATCTAGTGCTTTAGAAAAAAAAATATCCGGAACCGGAAGTGACATTGCTTCGGTCCTCCACGGGCATAGAGATGTGTGGCGGCCATCTTTCCTTCACCCATCTCTATGCCCAGCGCCAGGATCGATGGTTTCTCAGGTAAGACTGAACTACCAAGCAGTGGGCGACCATGAGGGGTGGGCAGCTTTGAGGGGCGGGATTTTTTCAGCACCTGTATCGGTGCTTTTTTTTTTTCATTTCGGTTGACAGCCGAAAGGGGTGTTTTTGACCGAAACGTTTCGGCCATCGAAATTTCGGTGCATCCCTAAGTATACTTACAATATAAATGAATACGGGCGGATTCAGAGGGCTCTGCTTATTAGAGTTTACAATCTAAGATGAATCGTGTAGCATTTACTTCCTGTAATCCATCTGCCCTTAGCTCAGTCAGGAGGGTGTGCTTGGCTGAGAAAACCCCTTCCAGAAGACTCCTGGGATATATGACATCATTTGCCTAGGCATGGAAACCAGGAAGTGAAGAAATGTAACAAAATTTTTTAAAACAAGTAAATATAATACGCCTTCATATCTGTTTACTTTTAATCCTTCTGCTGCTAGCATTAGTAGGCAATGTTGATTGAGAGAGTGAAGTTCCACTTTTAGGTACATTCACACGGCGCCCATGGGAGGCCATCAGTGGGTTCTTGTCGGTGTTTCCAAACACTGATTGTACACATCTTGTGCGACCAGCAGCGGCAAATGTCAGATTTATGCTGTGTTCAGACTGTGTGCCTCCAGGGCCGGCATTTCCGTGGAGTTTCTGGCCGCACACAAACTGGCCACAGCTAATTGGCCATAGCAAAGGCTCCCTGTGTCCAGAGGTGGTGTTTAGCCACCCGTGAGAATGTAGCCTAAAACAGAGGCAGTTTATGCAGTACATTTTTCATAGCAATCTGGTAAATTAAAAGCTTTATTCTAGTTTCCATGGATTGCTTTAGATGTATAACTTTGGGCTGGTTGCCTGTCTCAAGGGCTGAGCAAATTACGTTATCACTTAGGATGGTAAGAAAAGGCAGTTTCCTCAAATCATGGTTTCCTTGAGGCAATCTGCTGTTGTACGGTTCCTCCTGGGTTGTCTGCCTTGATCTTGAGTTTTCCTGCTCACATCCAATCCTGTCGGAGCTCCTGTGAGACTAGAGAGAGAAATTTGAAAAGTGGATATGCCAGATCCTCCAGGAGATCATATTCAGTCTGAAAAGTGATTCTCCAGGAAATGTTATATTGTATATCCCAGAAGATCTTCACCCCCATATATATCTCATTACATATCTTCTGCCAGTCACTGGAACTGCTTAGGGGGGAAACAAAATAAAAATGGCCCTTTTTGGTAGACATGTATATGGGCAGCACAGTGGCTAAATGGTTAGCACTTCTGCCTGGCAGTACTAGGGTTGTTGGTTCGAATCCCAGCCACGGCACCACCTGCCTGGAGTTTGCATGTTCTCCCTGTGCCTGCGTGGGTTTCCTCTGGGTACTCTGGTTTCCTCCCACACTCCAAAGACATGCTGGTAGGTTAATTGGATCCTGTCTAAATTGTCCCTAGTATGTGTATGTATGAATGTAAGTTAGGGACCTTAGATTGCACGCCCCTTGAGGGTTAGGGACTGATGTGAATATGTAAAGCGCTGCGTAAATTGACGGCGCTATATAAGTACCTGAAACAAATAAATAAATTCAGAGATGATTTCTATCATCCGACAACCGGGACATGTAGTTCTGGGCGCTGGGCAGGTAGATTCTTTCTATCTTTAGCCCTGCTGTGGGCAAGCAGCAGGGCTCATCTGTTAGGTGAAGCAATCGGCGGCGGCACTGCCACCGATTGCTTCCACACAGTGCCAGCCTCTCCACGCCCCCGACGTGAGGTCTCCTGGGCTCCACTTGCCCATCTACGGGCCTGGCTCGCCGTCAGCTAGAGGGAAGAAAGAAGAGCGGACAAGTCTGCTCCCCTTCTCTTCTTGTGCTGATCCGGAAGTGACGTTATGACGTCACTTCCGGGCCCCCATTGAGAGATTGTACTGCAATCTTCAGGAAAGAGAAATCCCCAGTGAAGCAGAGCGGAGACATTATTATTATTATTATTATTATACAGGATTTATATAGCGCCAACAGTTTGCGCAGCGCTTTACAATATAAGGGAGACAGTGCAATTACAATACATTTCAGTACAGAAGGAAAATGAGGGTCAGGTTTTTTTTGACCTTGGCTGTCTCAAAGAGAGCCTGTCACCAAAAATCATCACATAAGGGACTTTGTCCCCTATATGATGAAAAAAAAAAAGTAAGAAAGAAAATATATATTTTTTTTTTTTAAACTGTAAAAAATGAAAGTTACACCCAAGCACATACCACCCCCCCCTAAAAAAAATATTGAGGCCCCCACCCACACATATACGCATGTACAAACGTAAAAACACATGTTGGGGCGCTTACGCATGAAACCGTCGATTGCGATACACTTGTAACATATAGCTGCGCACACCAGAATGACAGCAATAATTCTAGTAGCAGACCTGCTCCGTAACACTAAACTGGTGACCTATAAGGAGCTTTAAACGTGTTGACCTATAGAAAATATAGGGTGCTGAAGGTCGTCGCCATTTCACAAGCGCGCACAAATTTAAGGTTTGACAAGTTGGATATCTATTTACTTGTTGCAACCTCATCTTTTATATTTTACAAAAAAATAAGGCAATTTATTGCTTTTTTGTATTTATTTTTTTTTACTTGTATTTTTTACTGAAATTTTGTGGTAATATCATGCGAACATAAAAAATTGGAACTGCCACTATTTTGTTCTCTAGGGTCTCTGATTTCAGAAAATATATAATGTTTGGGGGTTTTATGTAATCTTCAGGCCTAAATGTATTTTTTTAAACATGTGCAAAAAATGCAAAAACGGCTTTGGCAGCAAAAGGGATAAGGTCTCTCTCCTCCCTGCTAGTCTCCAGATGTGGTGCTGGGGACAGGCAAGGGGGTGAGGAGGAGATAAACTCCGAATGGAAATAGTGCCTGCACCCATCTCTGTGCAGCAGTGCAGTGCGTTTTGAAAAATGCATGTCTGTCTTTTCTGTATTTAACACATTGGAAGGCCCATAAAAGTCAATGGCAACACATCAAGAGCATGTGACATGTATTTTGATACATTGGTAACATGCATTAACAAGCCATGGCTGCTAATCTTATCCTCCTGAAATTCTAAATTCAGAAATACATGCGAAGTTGTATCGGCGCACAAAGGAAATATACACTGATACGTGACAACGCACCTGCCTGATATTACAGAAAAACGCACTTCTAAATGGGCCCTAATGTATTGCATGTGAAGGTAAACTGCATAGAAAATTGAGCTGAATTTGAATGTTCGTAAACTGTTGTGTATTGGCCTGTATATCTTCCCAGCTGTTGGTGCGAGAAAATGATCTGTATTACACAAAGCCAAATCTCCATTGACTGAGTGACCCTGCGCATAAGTATACGCTATTGACAGTTGCTGGTGTGAGCCGGGTTATCAGTTTCTCAATTGACTGCATTACTATGTAATGTTGTCAGAGATTCCTGCTCAATAGCTGCAGACGACTGCGGGGCAGTAAAAGTGGTGTGACCCTCCATAACTAATAGATTCTTTTCTACTGCTAGTTACAATTTGAAAGAGGGTATCTGATTGCTGTTTTTATGCCTTTATTGCCATATTTCACGATCTTCACTTAGTATAGAAAATAACTAACTTAAATGTTGATTTAAGCGGAAAAGTAAACCTGAGCTATTTGACAAAGACATATACAGGGCTGGTGCTTCCACTAGGCAAACTAGGTAGCCACCTAGGGGTGCCTGGGAGCAGCACAGGTTGGGTGCTCTGTGTGGGACGCCACCAGGGGCGGACTGACAACTCATGGGGCCCCCGGGCAATAGGGGATCATGGAGCCCGTGTCCTTGCCCACACTCAAAAAAAGCCTTAAAGGTACCAGGGACATTTCATGGGGCCCCCTACTGACCCCGGGCCCTCGGGCAGTGTCCGAGTGCTCGAATGGTCAGTCCGCCCCTGGACACCACCTTGTCATAAATGGTCCTTCAGCTGAGGGGAGGGGCGGCAGAGGAGGGGTAAGAAAGGACAGATGAAGATGCCGGGTGTCTGGGGCAGTGTAGCAACTGAGCTGCAGCTCCTTCCAGTGTTCCTCTCAAACTCAGTCCCTTACTGCAAGACAGCTTGCAGCTGCTGATCACTGTAGAGTTCCATCCCTTCTCTTCCCATTTATCGGTGGAGGCGGAGCTGCACCTGCGGAGGAAGGTAATGTCTCACTCTGATGTCTTTTGCCTGTAGGCGTGTGACCTGGCCGGCCATCCATCACATGTGGAATGTGTCAGTGAGTGATGACATCAACACGATCCCCCAGCCTGCTCTTCTAGTGCCTGCTGATCTGTGTCAGTGTTGGTGTGTTGTGTCGGATCTCTCGTTTCAGGTGTTCTCTCTGTGTGTGGGCTGGGCTGCCTGCTGTCACATTGTTTTATCTCCCCCCCCCCCCCCCCACCCCTGGGGAATTCCAGCCTGGGATCTGTCAGAATGTGGATCCATCATCCCCCAACTGTCACCCTGCCACTGCCAGCCACAGATACAGTCCATCCGTGACACTGATTTGTCTTTAATTTTGGTGCTGGTGGCATCTTATGGCATTTATTTTTGCAAATTAAAACACATTTAGCAGTTTCATGTTTTTGTTTGATTTCATATTTTCCACTGTTTTTTAAAATTAGTTGTTTTTTTTTTTTTGAGGAGGCGCAATTAGTTGATCTTGCCTAGGGCGCAAAATAGCCTAGCACCACCCCTGGATATATACAGTAAACCACAGCAATCCATCAGCAGCAATTGTGGATTCACATGATGATCGTGAGCTCATTTATATGAATTTGGGTGTTTCCTTGGTTTTCAGGCTTGAATGTTTTTATTTTATCCAATAGAAACTTAGTTACTAGGAAGAAAAGATTGTTAGGTGCAAAATCGCACAAAAAATGCCTGTTAACGCAGGTTTTTAGGCACTCCCATTAAGTCTTTTGGGGCCAGAAATGTGAAATTATGCCCCAAAGCACCTCTTGTACTTTTTATGTGTACTACAAGGGTATGTTTTGCATAGTTCCTAGAGATTTGCAAGTTCAGCTTTAATCATTTTATTCTTTTTTATTTTTATTAAATTCGGCTTCGTTCACATGGGCAGTACGCCCATGGAAGGGCTGTCTTTAGCCACCCAGAATGCACAGGTCCATGCAGGGGTGTGCAGGCAGCCTGTTAAAAATCAAGGATAGGCAGCTGACCTCACAGATCTGCACAGACCTCTATGATTGTCCCCAAGTACACATCCATGCAGGTCCATTGCACGGATCAGAATGCTGGGTCCTGATTCATGCATCAGACCAGCAGGGATGTGTTGTTCAGGATGCACATAGAGGGCCCTGCAGCCAGCGGCTTGTCATTGTTTTTAACAGGCGGTCTGCACATACCTGCATGAAACACACCTGTGCATCCCAGGCAGCTGAAGACAGCCTTTCGCATTGGGGGTATGAGTCTGAGTCCTCATGCACACTTGACGTTTTGATGACGCTGGTAATGTTAGCTTTGCAAAGTCACGTTAACAATGTGAGCCTTTCAGCTTTTTTTAGCATTTTTGCATTAGCGTTTAGCTGCGTTTTTCCGTGTTTTTCCACGGTTGCGTCTTTTAGCAGTCCAAACATTCAATAATGTCGGTTTGCGGCTTTTTACCACATTTTATCAGCGTTTATCAGCGTTTTTCAGCGTTAGCGCGTTTTTACAGCTAAAAAAAACTCCTCTAGAAACCCACTAGTATTGGGGGGGGGGGGGGGGGTTTCCTGCCAAAAAATGTCCCAGCCAAAAAACAATTACACCCTATGTGTGCAAGGACACATAGGATGACATGCTGGGGGGTTTAACTGTAGAAAAAAAATGTAATTTGCCAAAAACAGCAGCTGTAAAAGCGTTGTGTGCATGAGGGCTAAGTATAAGTAACTGACTTCATGTCAGCCTATTGCAATCCCTTGTATAGCATCACCTAGACTGGGAGGGGGAGGATTGAAAGGTAATCCCATCCTCTGGAACTCTCTACCCCAATTTATCAGACTATCGCCTACTCTGCTCACTTTTAGGCGATCTCTGAAAACCTATCTCTTCAGGGAAGCCTATCCAGCTAACAATGGAATCTTCTACTCTTCCAACCAGTCCATCCCCCACAGTTACTACCTTTTGTACTACTAGCCCCTCCCTCCTAGATTGTAAGCTCCAAGGAGCAGGGCCCTCAAATCCCTCTTGTATTGAACTGTATTGTTGCTGTATTGTCTCCCATTATATAGTAAATTGCTGAGCAAACTGTTGTCGCTATATAAATCCTGTATAATAATAATAATCAGGCATGCTGCATGCAAATGTGCTGATAAAAAGTATGCTAACAGGAGGAGAGAGCAGAGTTGGGCTGGCCATACACTATACAATTTTCCTGAGAATTTTACTTTAAATTTACCAAAAACCATATAATACGAGGTCAAACCTAAACAACATTTTCAATTGTATCCAATTAGGCAGGCCCTTGCACTATATAGTTGAAGGCAAATCTAAAGGAAATTGGGCAGAAATTGGATAGAAAATTGTATAGTGTATGGCCAGCCTAAGCATCAGTCTGCTGCTGTTTTGCTGTCCAGTCAGCGGGCTGTTGGTAAAAAGAAAGGACACCACCACTGTATCAGGGAAAGCTGTGCCCTCCATCTGGCTTTGCTGTATAATGGGGCTGTGTAAATCTCAAGAACCAATTCAAATACAAAACCTTTAGCAGGTAAAAATCCTCCTTTATATTCATTTCATCTGGGTATTTGGCTGTTTGCCTGGAGTTCAGCTTTAATTGAAGTCTTTGGCCCATGTAATTGGTCATTTCAGAGCAATCACAACTATTTTACAGTCATAACCATGACCATTATATAGGTGAATAAAGCTAGTCAACCATAGTTATTGTCTCTTTTCTTACCTTTCCATGTAAAAATGTAAGTGGTTCCTTTGTTCCATGATTTGCTGCCACTGGCTGCATTCCACTTGTGGAGTCCTATGCTGTTCATTCTGAATGGCACCATAACATATTTTTCCAGCGTCTCCCAGAACATGGTAACTCACTAGCAGCCTGTCCAATTATTGGTTCATTGTGTTATGCATTAGGCAACCCATTAAATGAATGGGCAGCATTATCCCAATGCAAGCGAATGCACAATGTAATGCGTATGCTTTTAATGTAGTGCAACGGACCTGAGTGATGTGAGTGGGCCTTTACCTTTTTAATTCGGCGTAATTCTGCCTCCCACCAGGAAGATTAGAGGACAGGAGATTCTTCATCACAACTCCTAGTCGCCCGCCCTTTTCATCCATTCCAAAGCCTGTACAGGCAACACAAGGCGAACGTTCTTTTTGACAAGCTGTAAAAACATATAGTGTTTTTGTTTTTTTTTTCGCTGTGCGTGTTGACCTTTTATTGGCTAACTGATGTTTGTAAGATGCCGACTTGCAGAAACACTTATGTCCTGAAAGCTTTTATCTGTAAACACGAGGCGGCCAATTGAAGAGAGCAGTAGTGCGATTCTGAAAGCAGGCATCTGCGAATCTCCATAAACATCTGTTACTTAATACAGGTATCATCTCCTCCTGAGACAAATGGCCAGTATCACCACAGTGCGGGCATCTGAGAGCAGAAATTTCACTGGATAAAAATTCGCTTATAATCACAAAAGTGTTATTAATGTGTTTTTTTTTTTTTTTTTTTTTTTCCCTCTCCCTGCTCTTCCAGGATCGAAATAAAGCTCAGCAGTAGCGGAGAGGCCAGATGAGGTTGCCACTGTGTTTACCATGAGGCTTTTAATGGATGTTTTCAGGGAGGATGTAACTACTTCCACAGTAGGACAGAACTGCAGCCTGCAGCTTCCCAGCTGCTACCATACTACGGTTCATAGAAGTGACAGTAGAGCATGCTGGATTTTGTTGTTCAGTACAAAAAAGTTGGCTGTATAAACGATACTAAAATCTGCCAGGCTTCATAGACAATGGGCTTGTTGGGCTGGAACAGTACAAATCCTGGTAGGGTTTGCCTACATCCCAGCAGAGCAGACTATAGAGAGATGCTTATAATTTCTGAACCTCGACCGGACAGGCTTAGCTAATTGGGTGTGGCGCCAACCATGTATCTCCAGTTTTTGGGCAGGTGTCCCCAGTTTTTAATTCTGAGCATGGGAACAATGGGTCTTGGTCAGGGGCGGACTGACAACTCATGGGGCCCCTGGGCAATAGGGGATCATGGGGCCCCTGTGTCCTTGCCCAAACTCAAATAAGCCTATGAAAAAGGTACCTACACAGCATATAACATATTGCTACAAGGGGCATCTTATGGGGCCCCCTACTGACCCCGGGCCCTCGGGCAGTGCCCGAGTTTCTAAATGGTCAGTCCGCCCCTGGTCTTGGTATAAGATGCATACAGGCAATTTAGAATGTTCTAAGTGAGGAAATGTTTGCATGATATAGGCCTATCTCCATGTGGACAATCGAAAAAAAAAAATAACTATTTTAGGTCTTCAGATGCTTTCCAATATCGACAGAAAATGAAACGTTGTATCTCTCTATCAAAGTGTCACATGTATAATTAGTTTAAAGAGACCCTGTAACAACCTAAAAATATCAGATAAAAGCACCACAAATTGAGTATTTTAAATGCTTGCTTACATTTTTTCTATTCCAATATTTTTTATTTGCTTGCAATGTGCCTTTAAACTCTCTAGAAATTGTGACCAACTCAAGATGACCTAGATCTTCAGATGCTTTCCAATATCAACAAAAAAATGAAACTGAAAGTTGGATCTGTCTATCAAACTTCCACATGTCTGATCAATTTAAAGAGACCCTGTAATGACTTACAAATAGCAGATAAAAGCACCACAAATTAAGTATTTTAAATGCTTGCTTGTATTTTTTCCATTCCAATATATTTTTTTTTTTTATTAATTTGCTTGCAATGTGCCTCTCTAAAAAATTTAACCAACTCAAGATGGCCTAGCACAGCCCCCTTCCTTCTTGTTCCCTATAGTCCTCTTCTCTTCTGAGAGTGGCTAAAAGCTCCTCTTTTCTAACTTTTCTTCAATACAGAACATTTTTTTTGAAGCTGCCAGAAGAGGAGTAAGTGTCGTTTCATATATATGCAGATTGGATGTGATTTGAACCGCATCCAATCTGCATGACATGTGAAATACCATTGCTTCCTATGGTGCCTGTTCACATATGCCTGGTACACTGGCAGTGCGGATTCAATACGGTTTGAAAAAGAGTCATGTACAATTTCTGAGCAGTGCCTTCAGGTTCAGGTGCAGATTATAGGCTGTCGATTTCTATGGGAACCATTTCTAAACCGCATATGTGTGAACAGGATAAAATCCTGTCCTGAACCTCATGTAAACCTGACATGAACTGCTGAATCACTGCTGTGTCAATTAGCTTTGAAACCTGAGCTTCAGCTTGTACTGCACATGTGTGAATCAGCTCTAAAGGGAAATACTTAAGGGCCCTTTCACACTGATGCACTTTTGATGCATTCCCATTGACTTACAATGGAAGGTGCCTTTATGGTATGCTTTTGAAAAACTGCATCAAAGATGCAGGACTTTTCAACGCGCAGAACACCTGCAGTGTAAACCGTTACATAGGATTTAATGGAGAATAGTTTTCATGTGTTTTTGTCGCCCTGGAAAAGCATGGCAAAAGTGCACCAGTGTTAAAGGGGCCTTGGAGTGTCACCTAAGCGACAGCTCTGACTCTTTTGGGGTTTTTAACATCACATCAAGCATCAAGGATGGCCATGCCCTGCAGCAGTCTGAGGACATGTACATGTCTGGACACAAGGGGCTTTGCTGGTAAATAAAATGTATTAAATACATTATAGCCTAACTTTGGAAATTACGCAAAAATTACCCCTGGGGTGGGGGCCCTCTGTGTTGCAAAGGTAAATTCTCATTATGTTTAGGGGGTAGAGAAATTAGATTTAATACTTACCTTTTACCTCTCCATGGTAGACTCCTGCGGTCCATGCCACTGGTCCCCTAAGGCTTCTAATGCACTGATGTCATCAGATACAATGCAAGGCCAAAAGCCCATCATTGTATGTGAGGATGGCAAGGGACCACCATACACAGTCCAGAGCATAATGGAGAAGAGAGCCAAAGCCTGCCAAAGGGAGGTATAGGGTAAACATTACACCATATTCCTCCTAGACTTCACAAGCAGTTAACCCTTGCAGTGGGAGGCCCCTGTGCAAAAGTATTTTTTGTACAGATCCCAGTGTTTCAACTTGAAATGCCCATATAGTCGTATGGGATGGTTTTTGTTGACATAAATGGTGTGACAACAAGGTCTCTTTAACTACTTGCCAACCACAGATAGCCGAATGACGGCTGCACTGCGCCTGGCCAGTTCTGGGTGGACGTCATATGACGTCCACCCAGAACGCGCTCTCCTGCGCGCCCCCGGCGATCTCCGTTATCGCTGTGTCCTACGGGGACAGCTGATCACGTGACGTGGTAAAAGGCCAATCACAGCGGCCTTTTACCACGTGATCAGCGGTGTCCAATGACACGCTGATCACCGGGAAATGCAAATGCCGGTTCTCGGCTGCACTTTCCTCACGCTGTCAGATCGTGAGGAAAGTACTGCCGAAAACCGGCATTTGTCACAGCGGGGATCAGCACCGATCATCAGGGTCACTGATCATCAGTGCCCTGATGATCGGTGCCCAGCAGTGCCACACACAAGTTCCGCCCACCTGTGCCCAGCAGTGTGCCCAGCAATGCACCCACCTGTGCCCAGCAATGCACCCACCTGTGCCCAGCAGTGCGCCCACCTGTGCCACCCAGCAGTGTCACCACCTGTGCCCAGAAGTGCCACCTACCTGTGCCCAGTAGTGCCACCCACCTGTGCCACCCACCTGTGCCCACCAGTGCCACCCACCTGTGCCCACCAGTGCCACCCACCTGTGCCCACCAGCGCCCATCAGTGCAGCCCAGCAGTGCTGCCAGTCAGTGCCCAGCGGTTGTGCCAGTCAGTGCCCAGCAGTGCCGCCAGTTTGTGCCCAGCAGTGATGTCAGTCAGTGCCACCTATCAGTGCTGTCTATCAGTACTCATTATCAGTGTCGCCTATCAGTGCTGCCCATCAGTGCTGCCTCATCAACGCACATCAGTGAAGGAGAAAAATTACCTGTTTAAAAAATTTTATAATAGAAACAAAGAAACTTTTTTTTTTTTTCAAAATTTTTTTGCACTTTTTTTGCTTTATAGCACAAAAAGTAAAGTGCCCAGCGGCGATTAAATACCACCAAAAGAAAGCTCTATTTGTGAGAAAAAAATGATAAAAATTTCATATGGGTACAATCTTGCATGACCGCGCAATTGTCAAAGTGTGACAGCACTGAAAGCTGAAAATTGGCCTGGTAAATAAGGGGGTATAAGTGCCCGGTAGGCAAGTGGTTAAGGGTCACCTGTACCGACAGTCAATGTAGAGGGCTGATTGATGAGAATCATCCAGGACAATATTCAACCAACCAACACACCCTTGTGGGGTTTGTAGCCACGTCTAAGGAAAAAAAAAAAAATGTAATGCGTTAGAATGAGAATATGGTATACGAACTGATTTTTTCTTATTTGTGTTCACAAGCTAGTGAGATTATTAAATGAAAGCAGTATTTTATCTCCGTGGGATCAGTATACACATCCCTGCCTAATGATAGGTGGATTGATCAATGTAGCAGTCATTTCCAACGGAATCCTAATGGGGTTATTTTCGGTATGTAAACGTATTAGTTACCGTGCTGCGGTAGGTGCAGATGGCGCCATTAGTGTGCCAGAAATCATTAGATGACATTGCTGCTCATATGCTGCTTATTTCTTCTATAGACAGGCAAAAATAACATGGCTTTCCGTTATAGCATTGACAATAGCCCCACGACTAGAATTGATTTACTTACTTGAAGGGAGCAAACGATGGGAGATACAGGAATTCCTGTCATATGAATGGAATGTTTTTGTTTTTCTCTCCTATACATAAACTTCAAGAGCATTCTGGGGTCTGGTAGGTCAGCTCATGACATGGTAACGCCAATGTATACATTCCCTGCTGACCAGAGCCCTGCAAGAAATCAACAGCTGAGAATGCGCTTAAAGGTGAACTTCAGGCAAGTCTAAAGAAAGCAACCTTTTGTTCCTTTAGGGCCCATTCACACTTTTGTGGTGCATTAGGACACACGAGTTAAGCGTGTGTTATGTTAAGTCAAATCATTCATTGCAAAGGGCTGCCCAATGGACCAAAAAGTAGCATTTTTGTCAGTGCAGTAGAAAGTCCTTTTTTTTTTATCCTGTTTTTTTTTTTTTTTTATTAATCCTTTTTTTATCCTTTTTCTATCCTTTTTTTTTATCCTTTTTTTTATCCTTTTTTTTTAATCCTTTTTTTTATCCTTTTTTTTATCCTTTTTTTTTTTTTATCCTTTTTTGTATTTGCACTAACATCCAAATTTTCAGGAAAATCTTTCAGGGAGTACCCCCTTTTTCAAGGTCCATTCAGTTCTACTACACAAAGTTTTTAGCAGAATGTTAATAAGACACACTCATTGGCAAGGTGCAATGGGGCACTTTTCAAAATGAATGCAACTTTATCTCACCAACGTGTGCTACAACGCAGTAGTGTGAATGGGCTTGTATGTATACTTTTTGCTATTTTTTTTTCTTTTTAATTATATTTAGTTTACTGTATCTTTATACTGTGTAGCCAAACACCATCTGAAAGTTAAAGTAGAATTCCACCCAAATCCTAACTAACTAAACTTACTCCCAGCTCCATTTTAAGCCTAATCTATCTAATCCTGGGAAAGATCGCTATACTTACCTTTTCTGCAGCTGCTCCAGTCCAGTTCCATGCTGGGCTGTCAGTGGCGGCTTCTGTGAAGAGCAAAGCCAGTCGGAAACGGATGCCCCATAGTAAGTCTATCACTCTCTACACAGAAGCCACCGCTGGAGACCGGACCAAAGCAACTTCAGAACAGGTAAGTATAGGGATCTTTTCACAGGGTTAGTTAGATTAGGCTTAGAATGGGGCTGGGAGTAGGTTTAGAGTTTGGATTTGGATGTAGTTCCACTTTAAGGCTTGGCTTGCAGTGGGAGAATGTGTTCTTTAACCTGATAGGTAGTAGGGGAAGATACCTAAGCAGGTGCACCTGTGAGTGTAAACCCACCGAAAGCTGAATTCAAGCCAAATCAAATAATTGAATGCACTCTATAAACCCAAAGCTTTGCTCCAAGCTTCATCAAGATTACCAGCGATTCCAACCCTGTCAGGTGTTAGCTTCCAAAGGACACATCTTGCCCTGCCAAAAAACTCTGAAAATGATAAGAGGGAAGTGCACACTAGACAGCCACCTTGTTCTAAGTGTATCGGAAAGACTTTAGCTTTGCCTCCTTCCAAGCTATGCTCCGCTAATGCGTTTCACCCGCTCGTGGGCTGAATTATAGGCCTCTATGATCAGGTAAAATGTGTTAGAGGGGTGAGGCTTGGGAGAAGGCAAAGCTGAAGCCTTTCTGAAACACTTAAAACCTGGCGGTTTTCCAGTGTGTGCTTCCACTTTTTCATTTACATTATGTAATGCATTTGTGTATTCATTAATAATCTGGTAAGTGTGTGTTGTTTTTGTTTTAGTTTTTTTGTTTGTTTTTTTTAAGAGCAACTACTGTAAGTATCTAAAATTTGCTGGGCATAATAAACCTTTTGCAATGCCCAGTAAAGCAGAGCTCAGATTGGGAGACGAGGGGGCAGAAGTCGGGGCCAGTCAGCACTGCTGCGTTCACGTATGCTGACAAAGTGCATGCTGAGAGAAGACATCCGAATGAGCAAAGGAATTAAGTCATTAGTCTGCTGCTCACCAGTCAGTGGTTGAACTTTTTATATTTATCTATAAAAGT
Organism: Staurois parvus; assembly: GCF_062004578.1. Classification (NCBI taxonomy): domain Eukaryota; kingdom Metazoa; phylum Chordata; class Amphibia; order Anura; family Ranidae; genus Staurois; species Staurois parvus. The sequence goes on along the minus strand of NW_028317802.1, from coordinate 3,045,969 downwards.
ACCCAAACAAAAGATGATTAAGGTCAATGTCTAGTAGATTGTGTCTGTAGCCGCTTGGCTAGATTCCAAGTATATTGCGCATATGACCTTAGTTTTTGGGATCTTAGGATTCCGGTAAGAGGCGATGGTGGTGGAACACTGAAGTTGTCACATGTGTATATTTTTTTACAAAAGCACACTCATCAGGCTATGGACTCTTGCATTGTGTGGATGTATGACTTTATTGTTCAACAATTTCACATATTATTATTATACAGGATTTATATAGTGCCAACAGTTTGCTCAGTTCTATTGGATTATCATCACTATATTACATAGTTTAGTACTGTTTATTACTTATTTATTATTGTTGTTGTTGATTGCACTTAAAAGGGACGCACAACCTATTTATGCTTTGGCTTTATTTAATACAATGATCAGTGCTGCTGGCTATAAGCTGCAGCACTGATCACTCGGCAAAAACACAACAGGCTGATTCTACACAAGCTGATCGATCGACTATTGTACAACTAGCCTGCCCAAACATGGATGCTGCACCAGCTGAATTTTGATCCATATATGTCCGGCTGGCTTTACTTTTCGAAAATGAACATAACTTTCAGTATATACTTGATCATTTTATAGTGAACTTTTATATACCAGACCATATTATATACAGCATCTTCCCTTTAAATACATAAATTCCATAATGTAACTAATGCTACTAAACTTGAATGGCTATAATACCACAAGCAAGTAGAAATGTTATTGCGCACATTCTGTATCAAAGTACTGTCTACTTTTTTTTTTCTATGCCGTATGTTCTGTGTTTGTTTCTATAGCACCCAAAACACCTAGCTTATCTAATAATAGATCAATTAATTTAACGCATACATCCACATTATTTCTGTCCAATTACTTGACCTTAATGGAGACAATGTTAAGTTATTTTATTCGTCGATAAATTCTTAATCATTAGCAATGCCATGCATGTGGTAGGGCGATTTTTCTTTTTTTATTGCAAAAATAATGTGTATTGTGTACTGTATAACAATAGCACGTAATGATGTGAATTCCATGCACATTGTATACTCAGTATTAATAGCATATAATGAGGTGGATTGTTGCAAGAGTAAATTGACTTCTTGTATTGCATTTGTTACTACTGTAGCGATAAAGATGAATAAACTACAGTAATAATAATTGTACCATTAGCCATTGTTCCAACCTTTTACAAGCACAGAACCAGTCAGCAGTCAATATTCTATGCTGGGAATGTCTTTCATGCAATGCAAAGCACCAGGCTGCTTTTATTGGAGACCTTTATAGACCTATATGCTTTGCTTTAGCTTCCAGACCACTCCATTCTTCTTCCATGATGGTAAGGAAAATCCCTGTGTAAGGTATAGGTCTTCAGATTAGTAACTTACACAGGACTAAGGACTTCATATGTGACAGCACTGATTGGCCCAGCTTTGTCACATGGAGTTAATTATATACGCCCCAATACCTGAAAGTACCAGTATTTTCCTTTATCTCCCAGTGCTAAACAGAGAAGAAATGTTAGGTATGTGCTGCTAAAAGTGGGGGATTGACAAACCTGTTGCTTTTTCCTGATCGGGCAAAGCACAGGTTTGCTTTAAAGATGTGAGTTTGCTCTGTGCCATGAAGTTGGTACCTCTGAATGTTGTTGCTTAACTAGATGATGGCAGGGTAATATATGTCTATACTATACAAAAGGTATGGAAAAATGACTATAAAAGGAACCATATGTTTGATATATAAAAAGGTATAAAAAGGATTCTAACACAAACATTTCGTATTGTCCACAGCAACCAATCGGATGCCTTGTTTTGTTTTTAAACTTAACTGCAGGAATTAAAGTTAACTGGCTGCTACAAGCAATAGTGTTGTCTGTTTTGCAGCACAGTTTTCATACACTAACCCCCTGTATAGTTACAATAAACAAATCTGAACATCTGTACATTGCCTTACTGTATAAGCCTGAAAGTTCTGTTTTAATGTTTGATACGTCCAATGTATTCATTATTTTTTTTTTCTTTTTTAATCTTTTCTGTAGTTACCTCATCGCCGAGTGACGTTTTCTACATCCAACCAGGCCCCTGACATCCAGGACCCTTCTCAGCACAGCTACTATGACAGCGGCCTAGAGGAATCAGAGACCCCAAGTAGCAAGTCGTCCTCTGGGCCAAGAATAGGACCTCTAGCTCTCCCAGAGGACCACTATGAGAGAACCACCCCTGATGGCAGCATCGGTGAAATGGAACATCCTGAAACTGGTAAGAACAGGAGGAGAACAGGGCCTCTTTATCACGCTGTCCAGTGTTGCACCATCACCAGGCCGCCTGCTTTGTAGCTATGTCTGTAGCATTTCACTTTTAAGTGTACGCGTTTTCCAATACATATGGCACTTAAACATTTCTTGTTTTAGCACATCAGATTCTGCAGCAGTGGTAAAGGGACACAGCACAGCAATTTATTATGACGGTCATAGATAAGACGTTGACCCACAGTTCTTAGGTTATAGAGTTGGTTGTCATCCTAGCCTTAAGCAGGCTATAGATAGGTAGATTTTCATACAAACATTCGTACAAAAATTTGCAGTATATATTTAATGACTTGATGAATGTCGTTCAAAACTACTTCACTAAGTTTAACTAAAAATATAAACATAAAAATTAGCACAAGGGACATAAATTACAGTTTGTATGACTCGATCCTTGTGTTGAGTCTTCTTGGTCAGTAGAAATCTTCCTTTGTCCTACCTTCCCCTGCCCTCGCAGCCATAATCTTCCATTGCAACAAGAGTTAATACAAGTAAAGAGCTGTCAGGAGCTCTCATCAAGAGACCTTGACTATGGCCAGCGTTTCCTGCCAGATCTGCCATTCACAGACTATGTAATACAGCTTATATGAATGACAAAGGATCTCTGCAGGGGGCGGAGCTATAAAGAATCTACCAATCCGCATTCAGAGATCCTGTCTCATTCATAGAAGCTGTAGTACGGATTCTGTGACTGGCAGATCTGGCAGGGAAGGGCAGGCATGGTCAGCCTTTCATGAGAAGAAATCCTAACAGCATCTTAGATGTATTAACCCCCACCACACTGGAGTATTTTGGGAGTGGGGTAAGACAGCGGGCATGGAGGAAGGAGGGAGGGAGTGGGATGTCATTTACCATTGTGTATACGCCCACATATGCAACTCTATAGTCACATGGGCTGCTCAGATGCAATAGAGAGGAAATGCTTAGCATAGAACCTCCCTGAAAACTGAGCATGTGCAAAGCTGCCAACACTGCTCTGCAAAATCCCCAACTGCACTGGGGACTTTGACAGAAGGGGGAAATAGAAAACGGCAGGATCAACCAGGTTTTTTGCAGAATACAGAAAACAAATCTCATAGTGACTGAGTATGAACAACGTGTAATACATGCATTTATTGATAGTGTTTTCATTATGTGGATTTA